>NW_022107431.1:52148609-52180624 GCF_000313985.2 Echinops telfairi | reverse complement strand
ATTTATATAACTTTCTTCATTGAACCATAACCCACAGATATATATATATATATATATATATATATACATAATCTTTCAGTGTAATTCAGTGAATTTTATAAATTGAGCAAACATATGTAGCCACAACCTAGATCAGAAATACAGTACTGCCCCAGAAATCTATCCTATTTTCTTTTGTCAGCCACAAATTACCACACTCCACAGGGTTAATCACTATCCTAATTAAACAACTAGTATCTTCAGTCATCATCCTTGTTATATAAATTCAATCATACCAGACATATGTTTTGGTATCTGTCTTCTTTTCCTAAACACTAAGTTAGATTTATATACTTTGGCATGCAGTTGTAGTTTGTTTATTCTAACAACACGAAAGTAATCAATTATATGAAAGTCCCACAATTTGTTTACCCACACACTGATAATGGACATTTTCTTTATCCAGATATGGAAAACATGTGTTTGTGCATGCATTTTCCTTATTTTCAACATAAAGTAGTAACTCCTGGCTCAGTTCTAGTTAGGACTTTTTTCAATGCTTGGGTGCCTGAACTAGTTAGCACAATCTCACAGAAGTACAGCCTTAACATACCCATCAGGAAGACAATAAACTGGCTTTATGCTCTGAGAGGTGGCTCTTCAAGGTAAAGCGGATGATTAGAGCTTAATATCCCGAATGAAAGAGTACGTACTGCACGTATTGCAGTTACTGCAGAATGTACTTTGACTAGCATATCAAATCCAAAGCCCTGACTCCTCGCGGTCGTTGCACCCTAGGATTGCTGGAAGGTCTATTTTAAACAGGCTGCACAGCGTATCTGCCCGTTTTGGAATCATGTATCAATCATTCCACCAGATTCTACCTTATTTATGCATACTAAAACAAATATGGAATGAGGCCCCGGGGTCGTTCCCCCGCATCTCCACCCCTGTAATTCCCCCACCCCCCGGAAACAAACAAAGAAAACAAGTCTGGAGATGACCCTGTGCGTGTTCTCAATGTCTCCGAGTCCGTCACCACTCACAGCTACCTTCACGGAAAGGGTAGAACTGCCCATGTGGATTTTCAAAACTGTAATTTTTACAAAAGTCAAAAAGCCCCTGGGAGCATTTGGTGGCTTTGAACTGCTGAGGGCTTTTGGTCCCTTGCCATCCAGTGAAGCTGATACAACAACAAACAGAAAACTTTCATTCACAAAAAGTGGGTTAATGTTTCCAAAACTAGATAATACTTGTCTCAGTTCTGAAAAACAAAGTCCAGTAAAAGTAAAGAGACAAAGGATGACAGCAATTCTAGACCTCACTATAGCTCTCGAGCCACACGATTTTCATATGTAAGATGAAACGATTTGGTAGGCAAAGCGCAGTGGTTCAATGACTCATCCGCAAACATTGAGTAATGTAGTACATGCTCGTCAACCATTATATCATACTACGGCCACTGTTGCCATGTCTGTTAAAACATCCCTTTAATGCGATTGGTGTTGTGGTGGTTAATGTTTCTTTTGTCATAGTTTCCACATTATGGAACACTTTTCAAAGTCTAGGAACAGTGATTTTTAGGTACTATATCAATTGTTACCATGAAATTATGAGGTAAGGGGTTTGTTGGATTTTCACTGTATTCAATTCTAGACTACATGGTTACTAAGGTAAATTAAAATGTTTATAATTTGATCTTCCTATTCAAAGCCAATCTCTTCTCATTCTTTTCCATATATTATTTTTTCACACTTACAAATAAACAGCACAATGTTCATAAAAATGTCTCAAGTATTCTGGTAATAATTTCTTATTTGATATAGGACATGTTGGAAAACCTATCTCTTCCTCATTAGACATTCTTTTGAGTCAATTTAGAGAGCCCAGGTACAAAAATGCGTCAATGATATGGCTTTAATACCCCTTTCCCAAAGGTAATGAAAGAAGTAATCCATCACTACTCCCATTTGCTGTCCTCAGTAACTTAATTTCCCATTCCAACTTAGAATGGTTTAATTTATTTCTTCATTGATCCTTTGTTCTTAAAGAAAATAGATTTAACTTCACAGGGAGATAGGTTTTATATATTTCAATTGTTGCTTGCTAACATTTTAACTTGTTCTCATTCAGAACTCAAAATAGGCTCTTGTCCTTTTGTTTGTGTGTGTACTTGATTTCATAGAACTGACTTTTGTTTTCCTCAACTTTTTTAATTGAGTCAAATTCTGCAACAAATTTACACAAGTACAGTGGTACACATAAGTCATATTATAGTTTCATGACATTTTAACTCTTACTGAAATATTTTTCCTTTAAAATTGAAAACCTTTTATTCTTTTTAGTATAACTGCTCTGTTTATTAGCACTTGATTTTACTTATCTTCCAGGGTAATCTTTCTGAAGTTATGTGATTTGTTTTTCTGCAACTAGTTCAGAGATTTTATTTCTAGATTACTATATGTCAAATTTAATCATAATGCTGTCAGCTGGTCGAATGGCTCAACTCCATTTTTATACTTCTGATTTTTTTCCTCTATTCTGGGTTAAGTCATCATTCCCTGGAGCGGATTTGACAAACTAATTTCAGAAGTAAGCATTTACCTGAGCCATTATTTCTGTATCTTTTTATGTTATGTCTTCATTTATTAAAAATGGATATTTAGCTCCTTTAAGTATTCACATTTTATGTGAATTTACTTGCTCAAAGAGTATCAAAATTTTTTACATGTTTATATCAAAAATAGTATCAAAAAGTTTTACATGTTTGTAAAAATGAAAATATATTAGGATTTATTTCAATAATGTTTGCTTTGTATATTTAATATGAGAGAAAGTACACTTGTGCATTTATTGTGATTATATACAGGTAGTCCTCAACTTGGGATGGGTATATTCTCATGACTGTTTGAAATCAGTCCTCACATGTTGATTTTGCTTCTCGTTGTTATTATTATTATCTTTATCAGTATCTTTATATATTCAGTCTTCATCTGTCTTTTGGGGGTGTCTACACATATGTGCTGCATCACTAAATGTAAGATGTGCAAAAAGAAATACAAAACAAATCAAAAAAGTGAACAAGAGACCAGCAACCACGTTCAGTCAGTTTTAAGAGTGGTTTGTGGTCAGTCTACTACTTTGCAGTGTAGTAACTACCAGTATATATTACAGGTGGTACTCTCAAATTATATTTATTATTGATTTATAAAGTCCAACAAACAGCAGAAAATATTGTAGTATCTCTTTCATTAAATCATTTTATCTTTGAAACTAAAGTAAGTGAAATTCTCATTTATTGAATCTAGGATATGAAAATGTGTATGTGTGAAGGGTGGTGGGTATGTTGTGAACTGCATTCAATTAACGTAAAGACTTGGAAAGAAGGCTGACCATTGGTAGCACCCTTGCAAGTAGAACACAGTCAGAGGCTCAGTGTGTTCAGATGTTCATCCAATTGTAGCGGCCTGCTTAAAATCCCTCTCCTTGACCTCGGGCGATATGTTGTCCCAGAGCAGATGCCTCCTGTTCTATGCACAGGCCAAAGCACCTTACAATCCTTCTTTGTCAAGAGCCATTCTGGCCGAGCTCCCACATTCCTCAATAGCATTCTGCGTGTGCACATTGTTCCCATCATGGGTTGGCCTGGCCTTCTCATTTCTACCTATCCCCGTCTTGTTGTAACTGAGTGTGGCAGATATTGTGATTAAACAACCTCTCTGTTTCATTTCTCTCTCTCTCTCTCTCTTTCTCTCTCTCTCTCTCTCTGAGTTGAGGAAGTATACTATTTGGTCAAGGTACATGGACATCTCCAATAGAGGCCACATTTATCAGATTTCAGTGCTGCTGAGATTAGCCATATAAACAAACCACAGCAAATTGAATGTGACTGGAAGTGTTGGTACAATTACTGGCTTCTTTGTGCAATGGACAAAGATTGATCATCATTTCATTCCCCCCCCCCAATTTATACTTTTGGAACATGTGTATAGTATCTGGAAATGATGACTCTAGATCGAAATGTGAATCTAACATATTAGAGATGGCGGGGCAACAATCGCAGCCATCTTTGGGCCTATCAATGCAATTGATAAGAGCTACCATAACTACTAACCTGTGAAATGCTAGCGCAGCCTCAAGGTGGAAGGCCGTATCTGACCACCTCTGGCTTCCCTGTTGCCAAGATACCAGGGTTAGATGTGCCTCCGTGCTCCCTCCGTCATCTATTCTGATGTCCACCATTCTTTCCACAGCATTCTGCTTTCTGATGAATTTGATAATGCATTGCGATGGCCACACAGAAAATACTCAAAATTATGAACATCTCTTAGGGACGTTACTAGGTGAACACAAGTCAGATCAGTAAAGAGTAATGTTCCAGCCATTGGTCCACAGCAACACCTGTCTGCTTAGCCTCTCTCTCCCTTAGCCTTTCAGCCTCTGCCTCACAGTCTCACAGTCTCAGTGCTGCTCTTCTTGCTCCGTCTTACAGTCTCCACGATACAGTACTTGGTGCCTCTGGCCAAGGCCTTCGACAGAGATCTGAAACACACTCTTCCGTTGGTCCTCGGATTTTCCTCTCCCTGCTCCAGTTCCAAAGATGGCTCAACCTGGGAGCCATGGGGGTTGAATCAAAAACTGACCAATTCCTTCTAGTAGTGCTACACATGCTATTTTTATAGCCCCATCCCATCAGTTTGGACTCAGTAACTTGGGCAGAAGAGTCATATTAAGAAATTTCTCTCTACCGCTAATAGAATGGTCTTCTCTAACTTTATATTACCACACCCACTGCTGGTGAGACCTTAAACTCTCATCCCTTTGTTTGTAGTTGAGCAGAGATATCTTTCTGTTTTTTCATGGAAACAATGAAAATCACTTCCTAATATAATGTCCTACATTATTATTTTAGCCTTCCTTCTAATCTTAACTTTTCCTTGACATCTTTACCCTCTTTTACATATACTAATCTTCTGAATGTCATTTTTCAATATCCTTGTGATTCTACCACCTCACTATATATTTTTTCTAACAACAATATTCTACTTCTAGAAAAATACTGTATTTTTTTGTTTTTAATTTTGGTAATTGCTTGTTATTCAAAGACTTTATGCTATACGTACACATCATAGCTCACATCTATTTCTTATATAGTTGTTCACATGTACTTATCTATCATCTCTGCATTATTATATCCTTTTGTTTGTTTGTTATTTCGTTCTACCCATTGTCCTGTTGAAAAACATGGTTCTAAATTGGGAAGGGTTATGGTTTGTATTATACCAAGAATGATACAGTGCTTAAAGAATTTTGGTCAACACAAATTGTATTTCCAATATTACAATACTACTTACATAGTGCTCCTGTTATTTAAATACATATTTAGACACATTCTAAGTATTTTATTTCCTAAGACAAGCCACAGGAAAACAGTAGCAAAGGTAATCTAAGTCTCTGTGCAAAGGCCAACTGATTAATCTAATTGACTAACTGATTAAGCCACTGACTAAGAATCACTAAGGTTTTCTTCTCTGAAACAACCACACCAACCAAACCCCCTGTCCTCTAGTTGATTCTGACAGATGGCGACCTATCTGACCGAGCAGAACTGCCCCAGAGTGGTCAAGAAGGTCAGAGCTTTCTGACTGCCGACCTCTGTACCATTCCATTGTGGACCGGCTTCTCGATCAGAATCATGCCTTCTTTAGTTAGCAGCTCAGCACTTTATCCACTCAAGCACCGGTTTTTCATTCTTTAGGATTAATAGCAGATAATTGCCCCAAATGGCTTCTATACTGTCCTGAGCTTTTGGACAGATGATTGATGAGAGCCATCCCTGAGCTGAAGATGTTGAACTGCCTCTGTAAGGTCCGTTCATTTTTATTATGATAAGTTGCTGGTGGATTTTCAATATTAGATATATAAACCCAGTTGGCTCCAGTTGCATGCAAACAGATGGAGGGGCTGATATATATGAAACCTTGAACTCTATTGGAAATAAAAAACCACTGTTTAACAAGAAGCAATCTTACTCAGTGCAGACAAATTTTCCAGAATAGTTAAGGATCATTATCTAATGAACATTTAAAATGAAATCCTCTAATAGTTTTATATATATATATATAGTTATGTATATTAAATATATAGGTTTATTTATTTTATGTGTGTGACAGTTTTTGATAAAGTTTGCATGTGACAGAGAGTTTGAATTTTTCACAATATTGGTTAGTATGGATAATTCATAATAAGTTTAACAATACAGGACTCAAAGCAGTTGAAAAATTGCAACTAGATTGTCAATTGGCTTTACTACAATCTAAAAGGGACCTTCAATGTACTTAATATTTCGCTGAAACATAATTCAGCCTCAAGGACTTTGTAAGGGGCATTAATAGTTTTTTGAAAAAATAACCTTGGAAATTAAATCCATTATATATTTCCAAGATTAAGGATGAAACCACTCTGTCAAATAATCATTACATTAGCATAATGAGTTATGAGGGGAAATATAAGTGAGAAACAGCAAGTAAAAGCTACTTTGTACCACAATTTGCTTACATTTAACCAAAATGACCTTTAAAATCAGAGCTGAAGGGGCAGGTTTATCATCACTGTTCCATATTCAAGTAATATATTTCTATTTAGCAGACTAATTTTCTGGGAATTGCTGTAGTAAGAATCATGCTGGCCTCAGCTTCCTACCTGTAATCCACAGGGCCTGAGGAGTGGAGCCTCTAAGAACAGTGGTTTGCCAGCAATTACTTCCTTAAAGCAAAAAAGAAGGTGGCCCGTGTTGGGATACTGTACTTCTGAACAATGCAGGACTTGCTGTCTCTGGCTCTGACTTCTTGGTGGACTTAGACAGTATTCCTCCACCTTGAAAAACCAAACTAACCAAAAATGCCCTGCCCGGAAAGGTCAAGGAGAAGCGCTTCCGTGGGTCTCTTTGACCCCTGTCATCAACATCCGTAAAGTGTGCTGAATCCGTCTGCTTTGTCCTCTTTGAAAAGTCGCCGACACAGCAAAGACACTGGTGTTTGCCAAGCATAGCACCCTGGGCTGGCAAACAGCGGGCAAAGACACTCAACAGCGGGCAAAACACCCGAAGAGTACCCTGCTATCACTTACCTCTAAGAGCACGCACGTGAAAAAGCAGACAAATCACTGAAAACTTACTCTGGAACATTCATCGAGGGGGAGCAGATGATGCTGACAAAATGTTAAGCGGATCAAACAAGAAACATGCTGTGAACATGTCTGTTACTTACTTGATGCTGGGAAATATCAGATTGCCTGGTCATCTAGATTTGGGTGTGAATTTTAAATTTTTGCTCACAGAGTATTCACCAAATCCCCTGAAAAATATTTGACCGGAGGGAATAAATGCATGTTGTCAAGTGAAGTTCTTAAGTTACTGGCATTAAAATGAATATAAGTAGGTTAGTGTATATGAATATATTTCATATCTATTTCCTTACTTTCGGAATGCTCTTTGATTTGAGAAATTTCATTCAATCCCAAGGCCGCTGAGGAAAATATGCCCAGCAGAGCATTTGACCCTGAGCAGCATCAGTAAATATTTTTTGAGAAAAGATTGACTGTATAAGCACTGATTAACTTGAAAAGCAGGTGTTCATGCACACATGCGCATTAGTTACACAAATGATTGACAGAATTGTCTGGGATCATGATTTACAATCCCTTTAAAGATTTCCCATTCAACAAAATGATCTTTGGAGTGTCTTTGCCCGCTGTTTGCCAGCCCAGGGTGCTATGCTTGGCAAACACCAGTGTCTTTGCTGTGTCGGCGACTTTTCGAAGAGGACAAAGCAGACGGATTCAGCACCCTTTATGGATGTTGATGACAGGGGTCAAAGAGACCCACGGAAGCGCTTCTCCTTGACCTTTCGGGGCAGGGCATTTTTGGTTAGTTTGGTTTTTCAAGGTGGAGGAATACTGTCTAAGTCCACCAAGAAGTCAGAGCCAGAGACAGCAAGTCCTGCATTGTTCAGAGGTATAGTATCCCAACACGGGCCACCTTCTTTTTCATTTGTTTGATCATTCAAAATTGGCCTTCACGAGGTGAATTGAAGACATATAAAAATTAGGAAAATGCAATATAACTTGGTGATTATACGATCAGGTGTGTAACTCAGGATCTAATTGACCTGATGATTCAAACAAATCGTCCCTACATGCCATTCTTTTCACTAGACAGTTTGAATGGCTGAAAGTTATGATTCCATAGTCTAACAATTACTACTATTTACATAACTATAATAAATAATGATAAAATAAATTAATAAAAAGATTTTAAAATTATCTGAGCACACTGAGTATGCTTTATACTCTTGAAATAGTGACATTAACCTGTGGCATAATGCTCCACTGTGCGTGTCACTAATATTTTAATAATTTAGACATGCAATTCAACTGTGTAAATTGTTCTCTTTAATTTTATTATAAAGCTGGACATATCATAAACCTGTATTTGTGCATGCATTTTTATCACACGCACAGTTATTGATCGGAAGAGAAAGAGCCAGAACACTGGAGATTGCACAATAACCTGATGCTCCTGTTAGGTGCTCAACATTTTGTAATCTAGGTAAATTCATGAGATGATTTAACCTCACAAATAAATGACTTTTATGTTTGTTGTGATGAAAAAACATTGAGGATGTATTGATATTTTACTGCTCTTAGGTGCCAACTAATTGCTTCTGGCCCATAGCTACCCTGTGTACAACCCAAGGAAACGCTCCTCAGGCTGCACACCATCCTCCCAATTGCTCCTGTGCTGAGCCCACTGCTGCAGCCATGGTGTCAGTTCACCTTGTTGAGGGCCTTCCTCTTTTCCACTGTCCCACTACTTGCCCAAGAATGATGTCCTCCTCCAGGTTCTGGTCTCTCCTCACAACGTGTCCAAAGTATGTGAGATGAAATATCACCATTCTGGCTGCACTGAATCAAAGACAGATTTCTTTGGTAGTTCATGGTCAGTACCATAATACAAATGAATCGATTATTTTTTTATCTTCCTTATTCAATGTCCAACTTCCAAATGTATGCTAGGGCATTGAAAATACCATGATTTGGGTCCTGTGCAACTTACTTCTGAACGTAACCTCTCTGCTTTCTCAGCACTCTAAAGAGGACATATGTAGTACCCAACTCCTATTTTGATCTCTTGACTCTTGCTTCCTTGGGCATTGATTGTGAATACAAGCAAGTCAAAATCCTTGACAACTTCAACCTTTTGTACATTTATCATAATGTTACCTATTGGAATCTCAGGGATGCAAAATGTAGGACGATCACAGGCTGGTGCATGGACTGGAGATCAGTGGAAACATGGGAGGATTCTACCAGCTCTCATGGTCTGCAAGCAGGAAGGTCAAGGCAGAGAGAGAGGGGAGGTCCCTGGGCCCTCCTTAGGAGACCGCCACACTCACAAGGAGGCACTATCAGGCTATAACGGGACTAACTGACTGAATATCATCCCTACACTTTTAAATATCTTCAGGTTGCTATGGCATTACGTAACTACCACTCTTTTCAGAGTCAATAAAACACAGGTAAACATCTGTTGGTTGGTCATACAGGGGTGGCTTCCGTGTTCCTGCAGTGCTGGAAGCTATGTCACTGGTATTTCCATTGCCAGTTGGGTCACTCAAAGAGAACAGGTTTCAGAGAGCTTCTAGACTAAGAACAGGCAATGAAGAAAGCGTCAACTACTCAATTCCTGGAAAGTAGCAGCTGAAAAAACCTAGGCATATTTTGAAAAACTTTCAGGAACTGAAGGTCTAATATATGGAAGGAGAACATTTTAGGGAATAATGCCAGAGGATGGGTCCCGGGGGTCAGAGGGCATCTGAAACGTGACTGAGGAGGAGCAGAGTTCTTGGAATGCCATCAACCATTGGGACATGAGTTGGGTAAAATCTGCGGGAGTAGAAACTTTGGGGACTTAATTTGCTGATGGGTTATCACCAAACGTAAGGAGAAACAGCTTCACAGATCTGCTAATGACCTGTACTTGGAATGTTCTACAAACAAAAGGAGTTTGTAGAATTCAATTTTCATAATTCTTCCATTGCACTAGATTTAGGGGTTGGTACATAAATTTGAATAATAGATATATTCACTGCTATCTTACCAGAGACAAGATTGTATTGCAAGACAGGTCTTGAAATGTTATTTTTTGGTGATGTACAACACGCCATTTCTCTTGAATTTGTTTTTCCCAACATAGTACCAGATGAATGTCTGATTTCAAAATTACCAGTACTGGTTCATTTCAGTGCACAAATACCTAGGATACAGATTTTTAGGTATTCAAATTCACTTTTTATGACTTCCAATTTTCCTAGATTTGTATTTAATACATTCAGCACTTCCAATTTTAATAAATATTTCTTTTTGTTTGAAGTCACTTCTCGTCATCAACTGATGGTCCTGAAAGCTTTACTCTGACCCTGTCATTATGGTAGACTCTCCTTGGGGAAGTCTGGTCTTCCTAAGTTGTAAGTGCCTCCTGACCCAAGGGCTTATGTTCCTATATCTGACACTATTTCTCTGCTATTCATAAGATGTTAATGTTTAATCCCCCAGATGTAGAGAACCTATGTGTCTGTTCTTAGTCTGGAACCGCTAATGAATGCTTTTCACCTTGAATGATTCTGCTCGTATTTGAAATACCGGTAACATAGCTTCTAGCATCGCTGCAACATATAAGATATCACATTATGTCAGACAAGTAGTGGAAAACGGTTCCCTTGGAAACCATAAAATTATCAATAAGATTGTAAAGAGAGAGGATTTCTGAAATAAATCTCATAAAGTTGTATACAAACTAATAGAATGAGCCCTATGCTGCATATGCATGGATCTGACCATTACCAGCAAGCTAAAAGTTGAGATCTGAATCAACAGTGAGACCATGGCCTAATCCCAGGACTACCACCCACTGAGGGCAGAGGGAATGGTCCACATGCAGGGCAGCATGTTACTGCACTGCCAAGCATCCAAAAAGGAGACTGATTCAGAAACTGAAGAAAGATTAGAAGTTTGCCTGGAACTCATTCATTTCATGACCTACTAAAATGAAATATGGATATTCTTCATAAGATTTCACTCACTCAGAAAAACAATGATAGCCAAGGGAAATTTGAAATATCAGAACCAAAGAACAAATGAGATATTGAATAAGGAAACTATAATAAACATTTCTCCCCCTCATGCTTTAAAACATATCTAACAGTTTAAAGCAAAAATATATAATATCTATTATTCTTTTTATCTGTGTATGCATAAAATATAGCATTTATAGTATAAAAAGTAAAAATTTAAAGTGCCTGATTTGGGGATAAGTAGTCTATATTTTATTAGAAGTGATAAAATACCTTTTAAGAATACTGTGAACAATGTAACACAGCTTATGAGGACAACACTACAGGGAAAAATCAAGTGTACAAGTACTTTTCTCATTTCTCAAAAGGTGAACTGTTCGTTGATGACAAACCTCGTTCTGAAGGTCGGTCAGCTTCCCAAAGAGATGTACATGCTGACTCCTATTTCATTTGGAGTTCATTCCACCAGGTGAGACTGTTAACCAAACTTTCTCAACCAAAAAAGCCTCATTTGTGGCAGATGGGGGACTGGTTTTGCCACCAGGATAACACACCTGTTCACGCAGCCATCTCCATGTGCCAGTTTTTAGCAAAAACCAGCATGCCTCTCATGCCCCAGGCACCTTACTCACCTCACCTCTCTCCATGTGACTTCTTTTTGTTTCCACGAATGAAGAGGGACATGGAAGGACATTGATTTGAGGATGTAGAATAGGTGAAGGAAAAAAACTGATGGAGGTGCTGTCATCCATATAAACAGACATGTCTGGAAAATGTTTCCAAGAATAGGATTACAGATTTGACAAATGTATTAAGTGGAATGGAGAGTACTTTGAAGGTGATAAGGTTGTTTTGTAAAAAATTTAAAACATGGCTTTGAAAAAATTTCTGTTTTTAGCAAGGTACCCCTTCATATGCATCTTCTTATCCATAAACCAAACATTTGAAAGTCTGAACACATCTGTATAGCCTAAACCACATTCAATGAGTTAAAAGAAATTTTTAAGATGTTCAATAAACCAAAAGAAGTTATGATCAGAAAAGTAGGGTGAGCAAACAGGAAAAAGTCAATCTGAATTCAAACACAAAAATAAGCACATAATGTCTAACCAAATGATCTAAATAGAACCATTAAAAATCATACAAGGAGGTTTGCAAACATTATTGCAAAATAAGTCTCCTTGTATTATCGGCATGTTTTATTTTTCAAGTTATTCCTTCAAAATCAAATGCCTTCCTCCTGCACAGAAAAAGACTGGTTAAGTGAGCTGTGCCTAGGGTAAAATTGTGCTGACTATTTTGTAGGCAGTGTTTTCTCCCATAGTATGTCAAGAATATTTTCATTCAGAAAGATCATGCATTCCTTTGGATGGATATATATTAGAATAACAAGCAAAAATCTTGTGCTAGGTTTTAAATGATTTTGTGTATTTGTGGGGTTTGTGTGTGTGTGTTTCTGAACTTCTACAGTTTTCCTCAATGTATATAATTTTGTGTAGTAAAAAGATAACATTAAAAATTTTCATTTCTTTCTAAATGAAAATGAGACCCACTGAGTGCCATGGGCAAGTATTTCATAACATGCTATTTATAGTTTCAAGGTAAAGCTACACAAAAAAGACATGCTTCACAAACAATAATAAAAAGAAATGGAATGATTATGTTATTATCAGACTGAGTATACTGCAGCACATATATAGGCCAAAAACACAAAAATTCCCATGCATTAGAAAAGGGCGTAAAGTAATAATAAAAATCCTATTCACCAAAAAGACGTAATTGTCATTATGAATGTATATTCTGAATGCTTTCACATTCAGCTATGCAGCACGTAAGATCTGTGTTCAGGCATCAACTGGCCACAGCTCCATCATTGGAGCAAGGAGGAGAGCTTGCTTGGAAGGGTAGTGGGAAGTCCGGCTTGCATTCGCTTCCACAGCTGCTGTGGCTTTGTTCCATGACTGTCTGTAGCAGCTGTGCCCCAGCTCCTGAGATGTGCCGCCTCTGCATTGCAGCCCAGAGCCCCAGGCTGGCATGGCTCCCCCAGCTGCAGCTGGTGTGAGCCTGAATCAACACCCCACAGTTTAGTGCCTGCTGGGAGAGATTGAACTGCTGCCACTCCACTCCATCTCCCAGGCTTTTGATTCTGACCAGGCTCACTGGGGTTGCTCAGAGAGCAACTAAACCTTGAAGGCAGCCAATTGCAGGTGCAAGTTTGCAAACTTGAGTGGATTCCAGAGGCTAATGGAGATTCAGAGTAATAGGTGGGATTGGGTGGGGAGGGCAGGGGTGTGACTTTGATATGTGAGATGTTTACTATCTTTAACATGGTGTGTGCATGGTGTCTAAATCATATAGTGTTCTACTTCACAGAATGTAATCTATGCATACCTGTATATAAAATTGCCATATTTGAAAGGAGAAACAGACAAATAACTAAATAGAGTTGGAGACGTTAATATTCCTTTCTTAGTAATCTGGGGATTTAGGAGGCGGAAAATCATAAATTATAGAGTAAATGAAAAGCATCATCAAGTACTTGAAATAATAGATCTTCATAGAACCTCTACCCACCACACAAAAAAATGAACATGTTTTTAAAGTATAAATGAGAGAACCACTAATACAGACCATATTCTATTTCATAAAATTAATCATGAACATTTTTAAAGAATAGAAATGAAACTATTATGTTATCTGACCACAATGAAATTAAATGAGAAAACAGTAATGGAAAAAAGCCATGAACTTGGAAATTAATCAGCAACTTCTAAAGTATCCAAAAGATGAATAAGGAAGTTTCAATGAAAACAGTAAAGTGTTTTACTATAAACTCATATGAAAGTATGATATAACACATTTTGTATAACTGAACTAAAGCCACAGGTAGAAGGAAGTTTATAGTACTCAGTATTTGTGTTAGAAAAGAAGAAGTATTTTAAGTAAATAGTCTGAGTCACCTTAAATTAAAGAATAAAGAAAAATACAAATACCAGATAGAAATCAATGAAATTTAAAACAATAATGAAAACCAATGAAACCAAAATCTACTTATTTGAAAAACAAACAACATATTTGATAAATCTCTACAGTCATAGGAAAAAAATAGAACAATCAAAATTTATCAATATCAGCAATGAAAGAAGGGATAGGATTATAGATTAGTAGTCATTAAGACTATAACAAGGAAATATTTACAACTTCAAGATCGTACCTTTGGATCTTCAATGAATTGAACAAATTTCTTGAAAAACTAACTATCAAAATTCAATCAAATTAAATAGAAATTCTGTAATAACTTTTGACAGGTTAGATTCTCGAGAGCAGCAAAGAATCTAGTATGTGTGTGTTTGTATATATGTATGTGCATGCATGACAAAGGATATTGAAAGTACCACGGACTGCCACAAGAACAGGCAAAACTACCTAGGAAGTAGAGCAGTCAGAATGCTCAGAGGCAAGGATCGTGAGACTCCATCGCATGTACTCCGGGCCTTTTGTCAAGGGAGACCAGTCCCTGAGAAGGACATCACGCTTGATGAAGATGTGGATCAGCAAAAAGAGGAGAACCTTCAATGGGTGAATCAGACAGTGTGGCTGCATGCATGGGAACAGACGTGAAGATGACATAGAACGGCAGGGTTGAATTCTGTTGTACATGTGTCGCTATGTCAGCATACATCTAGTAAACACCTAAATAACAACAATTCATGTATATATGGATATGTGTATGTATGGGTGTATATGTATGTCATACATATAAACACATACCCATACATATACATATACGAATGAGCCCTGGTGCCACTGTTGGGTAAACACTGGACTGTTAACAGCAAAGTCTTGGTTCAAGCCCATCAGCCCAAGCCCTTGGGAGAAAGATAGACTATCTGCTACTGTAATGATTTACAGCCTCTGGAATCCTAAATGTCATTAATAGTCAAAATCAACTCAATGGTGGTTTTTCTGTTTTGGTATCTTTCTCTCCTTTTCTCTATTTTCCTCTCTCCATCTCTCCCTCTTTCCATCCAATTAGATCGGTGCATCTCTCATATATATTTAAAGGAGTACCCTAACCCTAACCCTAACCCTAAACTTAACCCTGTAGTTTGGACTATATAGATGTCTTTAGACTTTCAAATGCTTGCTCTATGGGTAAGAAGATGCATATGAGAGGGTACCCCTCAAAAAAACAGAATTTTTTTTGAAGCCATGTATTTAACATTTTTTACAAAACAACCTTATCACCTTCAAAGTACTCTCCATTACATTTAATGTATTTGTCAAATCTGTGATTCCATTCTTGGAAACATTTTTCAAAGTCATTTGTTTGGATAGTTGACAGCACCACCCTCATTTTTTTCTTCACCTCTTCTAAGTCATAAATCACTGTCCTTTCATATTCCTCATCATTCGTGGAAACAAAAAGAAGTTGCACAGAGAAAGTTCAGCTGAATAAGGGGCTTGGGGCAAGAAGGACATGCTGTTTTTGCCCAAATCTGGTACACTGCGATGGCCGCATGAGCAGGTGCATTGCTGTGGTGACAAAATCAGGCCCTCTTCTGCCTCAACTTAGGCCTTTTTTGTCCACACGGTTACACAATCTTTTCAGAACCTCCAACTAGAAAGCTTGATTAACAGTCTGACCTGGTGGGATGAACTCCAAAAGCACTATCCTTCTCACATCAGAAAAATGAGCATTGTCTTGATCTTTGACTTCATTTGATGAGTTTTGGGGGGCAATGCAATGATGCTTTCTTCCACTGGCTTGAATGATGCTTGCTTTCGGGGTCATCTGGAAAACACCATGTCTGATCACCATTAATGACCTTGGGGAAAAAAGTTTGATTTACTTCTGAGCTGTTCTTTCAAAGCACGGCATGTTTCTAGTCAATGCTCTTTTTCCTGGTCAGTCAGAACCCTGTACACAAATTTCACAGTAACCCTTATCATCCCTAAACCTTCCATTAAAATTCGCTGAACTGATCTCCAAATAGTCCAGATGACTTCTCCATCTCTTCAATGGTCCACTGTCAGGCTTTGAGCACAAGTGCATGGATTTTTGTCAATATTTTCTTCCATTAGGGGAGTTGACGGACCTCCAGAACGAGGTTTATCATCAATCAACATTTCACTTATGTTGAAATGAGAAAACAACTTGTACACTTGAGTTTTCCCCATAGCGATATCCTTGTCAGCTGTATTCAACATCATGGGTTTCTACAGCATTTTCCTTGAGCAGGAAACACAATTTCAGAGCTGCATGCTGTTCTCTTAATTCCGCCATCGCAAAAAAACAAGGTTCAAGCAAGACTGCTTTTACAAACAAAAAATCACTGTGACCAAAGAGAAACTTCACAAGCAATGCCACTGGGTGCACTAACTCAGAGTGAAGTGCTCCATGCTTGCTTAACAGGAAAAATGCTTAAAATGTAAACTCTCTGCCAAGTGGAGCTTTTTTTCCAGGTTTTTCTTTGTGTGTGTGTGTACTCCTTTGTACATTAGAGAAAGAATGAGAATGAGAGGATGGATGGGAAGAGAATGAGAGAGAAAAAGAGGAAAAGAGAGATAGGTTTCAAGGAAATTGTTTGCACCATTTTATAGGTTGACAAGTACCAAATCTATGAGTCAGGCATCAGACTCCTCCTGACATAGTTTTAGGATCAAAAGAACCCAAAATTGGCAGGTCCAAAGGCAGGCTGTTGCAACATGAAGATAGAAAAAATGGAAGATGTTAAGGACTTAATTTTGCTTGGGGCAGTAATTGATACCCATGGAAGCACCAGTCAGGAAATCAAAGGATATATTGCATTGGGGAAATTGGCTGCAAAAGATGTCATTGAAATACTGAAATTTCACGTCACCTTGAATACTAAGATGTACCTGTTATTTTCAATCACCTCATGTGTTAGACAGGGTTCTCTAGAGAGATAAAACCAAATTGCCGATAATTTAATATACTTATGTATAAAGATAATTAGATATATAACAAGAAGTGAACTGTTAAATCATATACAGATAAATATATAATACAAGAAATAAACAGTTAATTTATAAAGCACTACAAATGACTCAGTGCAACTCACGTCTGTGAGAGAGAGTTGTGAGAGACTAACAGTCCTTCAAGTCTAGTCTGCTGCCAGTCTTCCTCTATTTATAGAGAGAGCTAGGCTATATCAGCACAGCAGCCAATCACAAGGCAGGTCACCAACCGCCAGTCACCGGCTCCAGAGATATCTTAAAGTGACCTCAACTTACAGCGACACAGTTCACAGGCTAGGTAGTGCAGACTTTAAATTGAAGCACAGAACAATCAAGACAGCTGCACACTGGTCCGATGATCAAAGAGCGAGAGACAAGAACGGCGAGGCTCACCAAGCCATCCATCTCTCCGCCCCTCAGTCAATCCCACTTGTGTCCATCAGCTAGGCTGGCACAATAAACTATCTCACCTCATATACATACAAAAGCTGTACAATGGAAAAGTAACACCAAAGAAGAACTGATGCCTTTTCATTTTGTTCCCACAAGAACAATAAAAGTTCTCTGGGCTGTCAGAATAAACACATTTTTTGGAAGAAGTGTAGGCAGAATGTTCCTTAGTGGCAAAGATGAGGATATGGTAGTTTGGAAGGACCAGTGTCTGGAAAATGGTATAATGGTTGGTAAAATAGAAAAAGTGAAAAAGAAGAACTCCATCAATAAGAAGAACTGACAAAGTGGTTGCAACAACGGGTTCAAACAAAGGAGTGATTGTGAAGCTTTTGTGGTTTGTTGCCATGCATAATATTCCTATAAGTGGCAACCATCTCAATGGCAACTACCAACAATTACTATATTGATGTGGATTGTTTTAATTTGTGTAAATCTTGATTCTTATTTAAATTATATTTTTGTTTCCTACAGCAAAATTATACGTCCTCAACTCACCACTGTCTTCTCGATTCCAATTCACAGTGGCCTCACAGGACAGAGGAGAGTGAATCCATTCAGTTTCCAAGATTGAAAATACAGGAGCAGGGTGCCTCATGCTTTTCTGATAGCGTTAATATTAGTTGTTCAGTTATCATTCCAGAGTTTAACTCCTTCTGCCACCAGAGAGCCTAGATATCTTATATATAGCTTAAATTTATTTAAGATACCTAAATAAAAACAAATGCCCTTTATAAAATACCTGAGGGAAGTCGGTGTGTTTTTATATTAAGATTTCTATAAGGTGGGAATTAACCGCAGAGAGATCTCTTCCAACAACACATGCAATGCCATCTGATGCGTAGAAACCCTATGTATACGACTTCCAAGATATAATTTTATAAAGGTAAAACGTCAGTTGAATTCCTCATTTTACCTTAGCAAAGGAAATTTCCGGGATAGGTCTTTGTTATGAGGACACACTTGTGTTATTTAATTGTCCTTTAGACGTGTTGTTTCTGTTAGGTGCCAACAAGAATAAATAGTGACCCTTTGTACAAAAGAGCAAAACCCTGCCAGGGCCAGGGCCAGGGCCATCCTCACAATTGGTCTTACATTCAAGCCACGGGAGACGACTGTGTCAGTCCCTACTGTTGTTTCTGCTTCCAACCGTACCAAGCATGATGCCCTTCTACAGGGACATGCCTTTTCTAACAACACATCCAAAATACTTGAGACAAAATCTATCCTTCTTCTCCTCTAAGGAGCATTCTTTCAAGACAGAAGGGCTGGTTCTTTTGGCACCACAGCACTTTCAATCCTCTTCACCAGCACCATGATGCAAACGCACCCTTCCCTCGTTGGCCTTGCTTATGCAATGTCCAACTTTCACATGCATAGGAGGCAATTTAAAATAGCATGGCGTGGGTCATGTGCATCTTAGTCCTGAAAGTAACATCCTTACTTTTCAATACCTTAAAGAGGTCTTGTGCAGCAAAGTTACCTAACACAGTGTATCCTTTGATCCCTTGACTGCTGCTCCTATGAGCATTGATTGTGGAACCAAGCGAGGGGAAATCTCGACGTTTTCAAGCTCTTCTCCATTTATCATGATGTTACCTATTGGAATTTTTATGAGGATTTATTCTTTCTTTTTTTATTCCTTCATATGTATTCATTAATTTATGAATTTACCAAATATTGATTGGATTCCAACCAAATATTTATATATGAGGTTATCGAACGAAGCAAGAACCAGCCCTGAAAATTCCTGGATTCTGGTATAAGCCCAGGTTAAAAATTCTGTACCTTGTTGTTGTAAATTTTCTTGTAGTTTAAATACCACTAACGTCCAAATTAATTGGACTTTTAGAAATATTCAGTGACCAAATTTCTGATCTCTTGTGGTATCCTTCAGAGAATAAGATCATGTATCTATAGAATTTTATTTATCAAAGAAACTCTGGTGGTGTCACGGGATACCTAAGGTCTACGTTTGAAAATCACTGCCATTCCATGGAAAAGATGGCGTTTTCTGCTCCCTTAAAATATACAACCTTGGAGACCCACAAAGGCCGTTCTATTCTGCTGAATAGGTTAACTCACGGACATGGCCATGGATTAGTAGTTTGGATATTATCTAGGAAGGTATTCCTATTAAGTCTTGAATTAATAGTTTCTCATTAGCGTTATTAGTTTATAGAGTTATTCCTAGAGAGACCATTTCTTGTTAATTTGATTTTTTAATTAAATCATTTTATAATGGGCTTGTACAACTCTTATCACAAACCACACATACATCCACTGTATCAAGAATTTTTGTATATTTGTTTCCCTCATCATTCTCAAAACATTTGCTTTCTACTTGATTCCCTGGTATTCGCTCCTCATTTGTCCCTCCCTCCCCACTGCCCCCTCCCCCATGAATTCTTGATAATTTATAAATTATTATTTTGTCATATGGTCCAATGTTTCCCTTCACCCAACCAACGTCTCCCTTCACCCAATTCTCCACTGTCTGTCCCACAGGGAGGAGGTTATATGTAGATCCTAGAAATCAGTTCCTCCCTTCTCCCTTACCTTCTCTTCACCCCCCCCAGTATCTCCACTCTCACCACTGGTCTGAAGAGTTCATCTGTCCTGGATTCCTTGTTTTCAGTTCCTATCTCTACCAGTGTATATCCTCCGGTCCAGCTGGATTTGTAAGGTAAAATTGGGATCATGATAACGGAGGGGAGGAAGCATTCAAGAACTAGAGGAAACTTGTATGTTTCATGATTGCTGCACTGCACCTTGACTGGCTTGTCTCCTCGCCACAATCCTTCTGCAAGGGAATATCCAATTGACCACAGATGGGCTCTGGGTCCCCATTCTGCACTCCCCCTCATTCATAATGGTATGATTTTTTTGGTCTTTTATGCCTGATACCTGATCCCTTCTACACCTCATGATCTCACAGGCTGGTGTGCTTCTTCCATGTGGGCTTTGTTGTTTCAAAGTTAGATGGCTGCATGCTTATTTTCAAGCCTGAAAGACCCCAGATTGTATATCTTTTGATAGCCAGGCACCATCAGCTTTCTTCACCACATTTGCTTATGCACCATGGGGGACAACACTAGAGACACATGGTGAGAATTGTGCCCGCCCTGAGCCCACTATGGCAAAACCAGACACTGGGGGTGTGCAGCAGAGCAGTAGGGGGAGCAGAGCGATGAAGCCCCTAGGGAATGCTAGGGATAGATGTGGGACCAGGGCATGGCATCCCATCAGACTCAACTGGAAAACACTCAGAAAGGACAACAAATAGACCTTGAACTATTTATAGGGTTTTTGTTGTTGTTGCCTTTTTGTTGTAGTAGCTATTGCTTTATTTTCTATTGTTGTTTTGTTGTGCTCAGTCTAGTGTTGGTGCATATTGTTGTCACTGCAAGTCTATCTGGAAGGGATGGGCAGGATAAACAAGCTGGAAGAGAGAACAATGGGATGACAGTTCCAGGGGACAGGGGACAGGGGACAGGGGGAGGCAGGGGAAAGGAAGTGGCTGTTAACAAACCCAGGGACAAGGGAACAAGAAGTGATCCAAAATCAGTGGTAAGGTGAGTGTAGGAGGTCTGGCAGGGTTGGATCAAGGACAATGTAACTGAGAGGAATTCCTGAAACCCAAATGAAGGCTAAACATGATAGTGGGACAAGAGGAAAGTACAAAGACATAGAGAAAAGAAGTAGGAGGCAAAAGGCATTTATAGAGATCTAAATACAGGCACATAGAGATGTAAATATATTTATATATGACGAGGGGGAAATAGATCTATGTACATATATTTATAGGTTTAGTATTAAGGAAAGAGATGGACAGTGGGCTCCTACTCAAATACTCCCTCAACACAAGAACACTTTGTTTTAACAATTCAGCAATCTGAGATACTCACCTTCCTGACACAATCACTGAAGACACCACATAAGCAAATGTGGTGAAGAAAGCTGATGGTGCCTGGCTATCAAAAGATGTAGTGTCTGGAGTCTTAAAGGCTTGAGGATTTTTTTTCTTTATATTGAGTTATAATCCATGCTGAAGGCTACAATCCTTGATTTCATCAGCAAGTGCTTAAAGTCCTCTTTACTTTCAGCAAGAAAGGTTGCAGCATCTGCATATCCAAGTTTGCTTTCCTCCAATCTTGATGCTGCGTATAATCCAGCATCTCTAATTATTTGCTCTGTATGCAGATTGAATAAGTCCATTGAGTACTTATTCCATCTATCTACTGGCACATCTGTCCTGGTCTTAAACTATAAGGTATTCCCTTATTCTGTTTCCACAACTGCCTCCATGTACAAGTTCTACTGGAACACAATGAAGTGTCCTGGAAGTCTCATTCTTCTCAAGGGAATTCATAGTTTGTTATGATCTGTAAGAAGTAGGAATACATAATTCATGTGCTCAAACAAACAAGCAAACCACACACCAAAAACAAACACTGCCATTGAGTCAATGCAGACTCATTGTGGCAGTGTTAGGCCAGGTTGCCTATAGAAACAAATGCATTTATATTCATATGTATATAAGAAAGAACTTTAGATCAAGAAGTACTTATATATCAACAAGAGTTCCCAGTCAAATCCAACTCAAATTTCTAGTTCATAAGTAACTAGACTCATGTTATTGCAGAATGGTGAACAAGGAAACAGAAGATCACAGGCCATTTTATTCAGGGTCCGGGGGATCCAAAGGTCTGTGGAAGCATGGCAGGGCACATCCACTTCTTAAGGTTGGGTGACACATTGGGACCTCCCATGGAGTTCCAGTGAAGTGCTAGTGAGGGAGAAAGCAAAGAGGCAGAGAGATTGCCTCTGTTCTCCTTGCTCTTATATAGCAGGCTTATGACATCAACAAGGTGTCATCAGTATGAAATTTGATTGACAGGTTTAGCTCTACCCATGGCCAAGACTGTTTTGTTGATGTAATCTCTAACTACCATAGTGACCTTACGGGACAGGATAGACTTGCCCTTGTGGGACTCAGAGACTGTAACTCTTTAGGGAGTACAAAGCCCTGTCTTTTTCCAGCAGAGCAGCCAGCGGTTTCCAACTGCTGTGTAGTTAGTGCCTCAATGCATAATCGATATGTCCTGATGGCATAGTGACTGCACATTAGGTCCCTAATTTTAAGGTTTGAAGTTTAAAACCACCAGCTGCTTTGTGGATGAAAGGGCTTTCTGTTCCCCTAAAGGATTATAGTCTTGGAAACCTGTAATCCAA
Organism: Echinops telfairi; assembly: GCF_000313985.2. Lineage (NCBI taxonomy): Eukaryota > Metazoa > Chordata > Mammalia > Afrosoricida > Tenrecidae > Echinops > Echinops telfairi. Next base: position 52,157,846 of record NW_022107431.1, on the reverse strand, counting down.
GACTTACAGGGCTACCATGGCAGCTCTACCCTAACCTATAGGGTTACTATGAGTCTCCCTCAACTCGATGGTAGTCAATCCATACGCTAAGGTGATAAAGTAAAAATGACAGTCTATATTTATAATCATCACTGGAAATGTTTACATGAATAATGTGAACAGAAAACAATATAATTACTAACATTACGTTTCAATTAAATATGGAGGACTATTTAAATTTTAATGTGTTTTTTATTTAAAAGATTTCTTTCTTTACCTAATCTCATCATGACAGATTTGTGTTTCCTGACTTCAGATGGACAAAACAGAACTAAAAAAGTGTATACTCAAATAGAGACTTCAGCTTCAAAATTCTAACTTATCAATTTTCATATGTGTACCCTTGTTTTCTCAATTTTCTTACAGATTAATTTTTTATCCTTCTCCAACCTCCTTTGAGCATAGACGTCTGATCTATAATGCTGCCTTTTATTATTGCTTCCCAAAGACATGGAAAGTACCATCAAAAGATCAGTGGAAAAAGTGTGTGTCCTTGTGCACCCTTTCATTGGCAATAGTTTGCCAATGTCTGTGGAGCCCTGACAGAGCAGTATGGTAAGTGTCACACTGCTAACTAAAACACTGTCAGCTTGAATTGACCCGCCGCCCCACTTGGAAAAGATGAGGCAAACTGCTTCCAAAAGGATTACTGCCTTGGGAACCCTATGGAGCAGTTCCACTATGGCATTTAGGCCAGGTTTACTAGAGAAACACTAGAGAATCCAGTGTCCTATATGAATAAGAAAGAGCCTTATATCAAGAAGAAATCATGCATCAATAAAACATCCCAGCCCAGTCCAACTCAAGACCATAAGTCCAATAATACTCCATTAACCCTCCTCCTCTTCAAACTAACACAGCCACATGCAATGATGCAGAATATAGGAAAATCACAGCCTGGTGGATGAAAAGTCTTGTGGAGCCAATGGCGGTGGAAGCATCATAAGCCTCTGGCACGTCTCAGTGTGGCTCCCAGGCTAAGGGAAAGGCAGAGGGAGAGAGAGTGTTTCCCAGGACCCTCCTTATGAGCAAGTTACACCCATAAGGAGGCATCATCAGGTTGGAGATGATGGAGAGGCTAGACTCCACCCCTATACATACGTCTTCAAGTTGTCATGAAATTATGTAACTACCACAGGGTCGATGTGAATTATAATCAACTAAGTGGCAGTGGTTCTTTTTTTTTTTTTTTGCATGTGTGTGTGGTGGTTGTTTTTGGAGTTTCTTTACCTGCAGTCACATTGCTGATTGTGAGGCCCATTTTCACAACTCACTTCTGCTCAGTTCTGGTTGCACTATTCCACCGTCCATGAAAGGATAGGACTAGAAGTCTAATTCTGATTAGAGTTTTAGTGTTGTTATCTGCTAATAAGTCTATCCCAACTCATATGAATCCTACAGGACAGATTAGAACTGTTTGGGTATCCGACATTGTCACCTTTATAGGAGTTGGTCACTAGATCTTCTCTCCTGGTGGGCTTAAACTGATCTCAGTTTGCAGCCAAGTGTTAAACCACTATGTCTTCAGAAGTCATTTCCCTTAAGATTTACTGCTAGGAAAATCATAAGGAGCAGTATTTCTCTGTAATGTATGGGCCCCATGAGTTGAAATGGATTCCACAGCAATTAACAACAGCAATAACCGCTACAAGCCTGGTGATTTTGTCTTCCCATCATTCATAGTAGTAACTTATTGGTTCCCTTAACCCTTGCCATAATTTGGTACCTAGCTCTTTTATAACATTATTTTTTATTAACATTTTGATTATACTGTTCCCACCTAATGCTGAGTGGAACAGACAGAATGACTGGCTGGTATTCTCTTCTACTCCAATTAAAGGTTTTCTCCTTTATATTATAAAACTCAACCCCCAAACTCACTGCTATCAAGTTTTAGATAACATAAAATTCATTTAATGTAATGATTTAGACAGGTAATTATAAGTAGAACCTATACACTGTTGCTTGCTATTTCAAATATATCTGAATAGAAATATGTCCTACAGTTACATGGCAAACCATTACAACAAATCTTAAAGATACTTCTAAAGAGCAAGAAGTGGTTTTACCTGAATTGAAGGCATTTCCTTTTACACTGGGATAAAGCTGACCTTTCCTCAAGCCTTTCTCTAATGAATGGCATTATGAAGAAAGGTGTCTTCAGTCACAGAGGGCACTGTGTGGTCTGGTCTTCATTCAAAGAACAGAGTCTCCAAGATGAAAGTCATCCTGGGACTTTTACCTGATCAATTGGGGGGAAATGCCATTTCATCTATTGCATAATATTGGGAAGAAGTCCCAGAGTCATTTCCTAGAATTAATGAGAAAATGACATGAGGGCATGCAAGTTTCTTCCTTATTTATATTGCTTAACTGGCATTCATGTGGGTCTGAGAGATTTTAGAAAGAGACTTGGCAAAAGATATGTGACCACATCAAGAGATTGGAGTTGGATTGCTTGCTCTTCCACTGAGAGCTTTAGCTGGCAAATGTACTAAGTATATTTTACTGCAATTAGTTTGAGGTCAACAGAGAAAACAGACCTTCCATTATATCTTTCAAGTTTGTGTGCTCTCCTGCTAATAAGCCTGTAAAACTAACACTGCCTTCCGGGTAGTAACATAATACTTAATTTAAGCTATTAACTAATTTTTAATTTAAATAAATTTAAAATTCTGCACTAAATAGACAATAATATTTCTGAATGGTTAACCTTAATATGATTGTTCAATGTAATTTCTTATTTTGATGATACCATTGTACACAAACGACAGTATAACATTGATGTTTAATTTAGCCCCTCAATAGAAAACAAGTGTATAATTGCAGAAAAAATATACATATATTTATATTATTAAAACATGTGCCTGTATGTAAAATTAGTGGTGTTTAAAATCACTTCATTAGAAATTTTATTTAATTTTGAACATATGTGGGTGTATTGTTAAAAAGAGCCAAGGATTTAATTTCTCTTTGATGTGTAAAGTTCCTTTGCAATATATCTAGCAAAGCTAATTAAACCCATAAATATGAGACTGGAATAGTAATAGTACTGGTTGAGTTCTCTGCTACTGTGATTAAAATGTCCTTTCAGAGACTAACCTTCAGATATTAAACTGGAAATAGCCTTTCAAAGAAATGCTAGTGATAAGGATTCAGGAGAGAGAAAGACAACAGTGGAATAAAGGTTCAACAGGCCCCACAGGAATCTGACAGCACATGATGACTAGAGTCCTAAAAGCTAATAAAAGACAAACTTTCTACAAAAAAGCTGTCAAACTGAAAAGGGGAAGAAAAAAGAAAAAAACAACAAAGGGAAATAGAGGTAAGAAATAGCCCCAAGAAAGAAAATTTGGTACAGTTCTCTTTTTATAGAAAAATAGAAAAAAGATTAGAATGAAGATATGTAAGAGTATCATACAAATTTCCACCTTTTAAAATGCATATCCTAGAACTGACCTTTACAAAGTTTATTTTGAATTTCTGGCAAAGTAGAAGATTGCTGATAGAGGTATCTTAATCCTTCTGTCTTTTGTGAAGGAGAGAATGAGCACAGATTTTCCATACCCTATTTGGAAAACAAATTTTCTTAAAGTTGTAGGGAAAAATAAGACCTACAGGTTGGATTATTCTCAGGGCCCCCAGGACAACCTATGCCTGAACCTAGGAGAGGAGTGGCTGTTGGCCCTTCTCATCTGTTTCACATCTGTTGATTCCACCACCGTGGGCTCAAAATATTCAGAAAAACAAAAGGAACAACAAATATTAAATGATCAAAGCAAATCCTCAATGGCTAAGAAGGACCATGAAATAATATTTATACTTGTACATAATGTACATTTAATTAGGTGTTATAAGTAGATGACTAAAGTAAAGGGAGGGTTTACCCAGGTTATAAGCAAATGCTGCATCATCTTTACACTAGTCTATAAGGGACCCAAGCAAAAAGTTTGCTATTAGAAAGGAAGTTACGGAATCAATCCTTCACAAATAAGGAGTGATGGTGATACACCGAATTAAAGTGCTGCTTGATGTGCAGGGTAATTTAATAAGATACTTAGCACTTCTCTAATTTCAAGCCTTGGATTAGCAATTCCAAAGCGAGAAGAACACACTCCTACTATTAGAATAAGACAAACAGGATTTTAGGACAAGCTGCATTAACCTTGACTGAGAAAGGTTGACCTACGACCGTGGGAACAGTAAGATCTCCCAGAAGCACTAGAAGAGGGTCAGGTTGATTTCTCAGGAATGCAACCCGTGCAGCAGAGGGCCACGTGCTCGGAAGGATCCATACTTGGTTTAATGCTTTGCTGTCGCTATCTTGAAATTCTTAATTTTTCAACAAGGGAATATTTTTCATAATATGCAGGGTCAAGTATATATAGATATTTAATCTTGTGGAGAATATAAACAGCAAAACATCAGTTTCTACATTAAATTGAGTAATTCTCACCTTCACTTCTCAGTTATTCTTCAACCATGAAAAAAAAACCCCTCATTGGTGCCTAAACTCAATTGCTTTTATCAAACTGATCCTATGTATAATTCTTAAAGGAGAATAATAACATAATTGGCAGGCATTTTTTTCTGTACCAGTTAAGCTACAATGTACTTTTGTTGTTGTTGTTTCTTAGGAGATGACAAGGGTATTTTTACTTGAAAGTTTGAAGATGACCTCAGACGATCACTTTAGAGGCTCATGTAATCACAGGGTACCAGTATTCTGTAGATTGTGGGAATTTGAAATTGAGTTTTGCGTTTTCCTCTTTCTGCTCCTGATTCCTCTGCAGAATCTGTGAGCAAAAGGTTCACTAATGGTGTTCAGGTACCCTCTAATTCTTCTGGTCTCTTAGAAAAGGGGTTCACTTTTCTTGGAGGCAATTAGCAACACATTCCATAAAATCAAAACCAAACTCACTGTCACGCGTCCTTTGTGACTCGTAGCGCTGCTGTAGGACCGACTAGAACTACCCCTGTGCGTTTCAGAGACTTTATGTGAGTGGAAAGCTTTGCCTTTCTGCCACAAACTCCTATTCTTGACTACATTCTTTGTTGCTCCAAGTCAATGGAGACCAATAGTTGTTCTTTGAGCAGCAACTTGAAAACTTTCAAGATTTTTGGTACTATGCAACAAGCTAAAAGATAGAGCAGAAGCACTAATTCTGTACCTGACATTGAAAATTATGAAACAGGTCATATGGAAGATGGATGTAAGCTAGCTGGTTTTATTCCTAAAGAGCCCTGCTGGCATAACACCTTATGAGTTTGGCTGTGTGGTTGTTACATAATCTGTTGTCAACTTGAGACTTTTGAGTGAAGGAGGGGAATTTAGCTTGTCAATCACATCGCAGCTTGATGACCTCCCTTGGAGGTGCCAGCTAGGGAGAAAAATAGCTCGCTGGAGGCATTTCAAAAATGCTCTCTGCTTCACTCCCTGTGAGACACTCCTGCTGACAAGATACATGGAGATATTCTAGAGTCTTGGAGCTGGAGGAGCCATCTGGAGACCCCTGCCAGCATTGAGATGATTCCACCACCATTGGATCCACAAGACTTTCCATCTACTGGCCTGTGATCTTCCTGCATTCGGTGTCATTTAATAGCTGCATGAGCCTAAAGATGAATTTATGGACTAGAACCGATATATGGGGTAATATCAGACTTCATCTGTACCAGGCTGGGATTTTTTCTTAATGTACAATTGCTTGTTGATATAAAGTTCCCTCTGACACACATATGAGTGTCTATGGATATGTTTCTCTAGTCAACCCAGGCTAACACAGGCTATAGTTTTCAATGTCAGCAAGTTTGAAACCACCAGCCGCTCTTCAGAGAAATTTGAGACTTTCTACTCCCATGAAGAGTTACAGTAGCAGACACACACAGAGGCAGTTCGACTCCTTTCTATAAGTTCACTATGAGTCAGAATCACCCCCACATGACAATGGTTTTTTTGTTGTTATTTGGTTTATTTATTATTTTTTGGTGTAAGTATCCTTAATACTTTGAGAGGTCTTTATTTCCTTTTGTGAAACTCAGGCTGTTTCGAGCACAGGAAATTGGGACATGTAGGCTACAAAGGCACCTACTATTATTTTATTCTCTGTTGCTCTTTCCAACTGCTGGAATATACGTACTGCTCCATTCTCCAGGAACCCATTAGAAGACACAGAATGTAGGCACTTACAATAAAACCACAGATTTGAAGCCATTTGCCTTTTGTGCATCGCATTGCAAGAGCCCTGATCCTGTTGCAGTGGAACTCAGCCACTACTTAGAAGGACAAGGCTTTCTACTCTTGTTAAGAGTTACAGTCGCAGAAATCGACAGCAATAGTTCTGTCCTACTGGGTCACTATGAGTCAGAATCAGTTCAATGGCAGTGAGGAAGTGGGTGGGGAAGCATTGCTGTACACCTGTGATGAGAATCTGATAAATCACAACACCCTCAATTGGAAGTCATTTCTTTTAGGGCTAAAAGAGAGAAAAGGCAAGTCAATAAGAAGTTACTGCTCCCCATGCACTGTTTAGTGGTATAGTAAGTGCTTTCACTAGCTTTTTTATATACCTCTTTGCTCTGGATCGTTCCCCCTGGATGTTGTATATTTTCGTAAGGAGCCCAAAAGGCAGTGGATCAGTAAAGCATAGTGGGCACAAGGATGAACCCTGAGATAGCGTGAGGACAATTCCTTGATCCCGCACTTAAAGAAAATAAACATCACTACTTGAGAAGTAAAGGAGCCCAAGTAGCACTGTTAGGTAGATATTGGACTTGTAACCACAAAGTCAGCAGTTCAAACCCTTCACCCACTCTTCAGGAGAAAGTTGAGGTAATCTGGTCTTGCAAACATACACAATCTCAAAAATCATATATATCATCTCTACGAGTCAGAATCAATTACACTACAGTGAGTGTAGCTTTTTTATTTGTTTTGTGTGTTGGTATACATGAAGTACGGAAGCCCTGTACGTGTAGTAGTTGAAGCACTCAGCTGCGAACCCAAAGGTTAGCAGTTTGAGTCCACTGGCAGCTCTGAGGAAGAAAGAGATGACAATCTGCTTCCATAAATATTACAACTATGGAAATCCTTGGGTCAGTTTGACTCTCTTATATATGATTGCTGTGAGTTAGAATCAACTATATGGCAATAGGTATACATAAACTATGTGGTTTTTAAAAATGATGTTTGTTTGCCTACCGTTATTATCTCTGTCATTGTAACTTAAAATAGGCATGCTCATTACACCAAAGAACATATAAACATATGCCTCTTCTTTAAAAAACACCCTCTAATGATGAGAATTCAAGTTAGTAAACCCAGAAATTTAGCAACTTATTATGGTATTATCAAAAATAATGTATTTAGAACTTTCAGATCCCAAACTGAGTAGTTATAGTTTGACTGTAAAGTCAATTCATAGGCCTCTGTGAGAGAAGAACTAATATATCCCTTTCACAACTCTCTGGCCTATAATTGATTATAATGACTAGTTTTGGGAGGGCTGTATTGGCAGGAGGGTCAAAGATTGCAAAGAACTTTCCCACTGCTCAGTAGTTAATGGGGTACAGCTGCAAGGGAAATAAAACAGGGTAATTAAACGTTAGTCTCTTTTGTTCCCTTCTTCAAGCAACATAGTCACAATTTTCATGTCACCAAAGAGATGGGGAAGGTATGATGAAGGGAGAAAGGTTGTTTTGTATGATGAAATCTTATTCATCTTGGATCCCCAGACTGGCCTCTGTATTTTACTTTTGATTAAACCTGACCTTTGCTAATTGTCCCTTGATTGGGAGATGCCTTCTGAATACATTATTATTTTAAAAGAATATGAAAAAGATAAGAAAGAAAAACATTAGTATTACAACAAATCCACCTTATCCCTCACTATTCATTATGCAAATTGGATCCAAATCCTACATTTCTAAGATTTACAGAATGCATGGAGAAGAGACTATATATCTGTTGGGCAATTTTCTTCATATATGTAGCCTTTTACATGATTAAAGCAATTTCTTCTATAAGTAATGTAAAATTTCCTCACTTTTGTTAAGTCACCTATACTAAAACAAGTAACTCATATAATCTTCCACTGATTCTTCTAAATACGTATTTCTTGGAGCATAATCAAACATGGGCTCATGTAAAAGTATATATCTAAAGTGTATAATTTTGTAGAGTGCATTTATAAGCAAAGTTCTCTGCAGTCAATTATAGTTTTTGTTGAGCAGTCATTGCAAACCTTTTCTCCCTGATTGAAACAGTGTTGTTATTGTTAGGTGCCACCGGGTCCGCTCGACCAACAGAAGCCCTGGGCACAACTGAAGGAAGCCTTCCTGGTCCTGTGCCATCCTCACAATTGTCCCTCTGCCCGAGCCCGCTGTTGCAGCCTCTGTGTCAATCCATCTCCTTCAGGGCCTTCCTCTGTTTCAGGACTCCTCCACTTTACCAAGCATGATGTCTGCTGGACATATTTTTTTCAAGACAGATCCATTTGTCCCTTTACCAGTGCATGGTACTTTCAATATTCTTCTTAAGAACCACACTTCAAATGCATCAATTTTTCTTTAGTGTTCCTTATTCAGTTTCCAGCTTTGACATGGATAGGAGACAATCCCAGATTAAATTCCATGGCTAATGATTATCATCACACACTTTCACTCCCTTATTTCCTTTTACTGTACATTTCCTTACACTTACTCTACAAAACACGATGGTATTGAAACATAACTCTCCTCCTACCTATACCCAAATCTAGCCCCATGACTTCTGTAAGGAAGAATGCGCAGTCATTCTGACTGATAGTCAATCACCACTCACTTTGACAGGGTCATTAACCCTAGTCAGCCTTGGACTCTATTTCTTTCCTCCTCCTTCATTCTTCATGGCATGTACTCCACTTCGTTTTCAAATCCCAACTGTTCACTCCCTTATATAAATATACGTTTGACCTGAAATTGAGAAAATACAGAAGAGGATTTTTACAAGTTGCAGGAACCTGAAAATCTATTTGTAAATTCTATATTCTCTCATTACTCTGAATTATATTTTTGTTGTGCTAGTCATGGACAAGCCAGCCACTTATTTATAAGATCCCATTTTTTATCCTTTGCTACTTAAGAACACTGCTTCATTATTTTTTTCCCTTCCTCCCACAACAATTGTCACTTTTATAATGGATCATTGCCTTTTAGGGT
>NW_022107431.1:52127931-52145693 GCF_000313985.2 Echinops telfairi | reverse complement strand
AGTGGGTGAGATAGTTGGACTTCAGAGCTAGCTGTTTGAAACCAGCAGCCACTTCTTGGGAGAAAGAGGATGCTTCCTCCCCCTATAAAGATTTACCATCTCAGAAGCCCACTAGGCAGTTCGACCCTGTCTTATGGGATTGTGACTCAATGGCAGTTAGAAGGAGCCCTTGTAACTAGTGGATAATGTATTGGTCTGTCAACTACAAGTTTATCAGTTCAAAACCGAGAGCTTGTCTGCAAGAGAAAGATGAGGCATTCAGTTCCCGTAAAGACGTACAGCCTCAAAAACCCACAGGGGCAGTTCCGTTCTGTCCTATAGGGCTGCTATGAGTCAGAATTGGCTTGATGGCAGCAAGAAGGGGGTTATTCAGTAGTTAACGAGTGTAATTATATTTTGGTGGACGCTGATTGGAGGAAGAAATCTTTTTTAAAATGATACCATAGGAAAATAAATATCCCCACTGGTATACCTGTAAAATTATAAGACATGACATCCTTTCAGAAATGACATGCAGAAAATATTGATAATTGGATGAATAGTATTAAAGCTAGTTTAATGAGCTAGTAAAAGAAGCAGCTTGTGCAAGAGGCCTTATAATATCATTTAATATAGAACCCCAAAGAAGAAAATGGGAACATGGTTCAATGTTTAGGGTAGCAGAGACAGGAGTAAGGGAGGTACTCACCTCAGGGTATAGAGCAGCCCCTACCTATCACCTAACCTTCAACTTTGCACTTAGTCTCCAACACGTGTCATCTTAAACTTGTTTAATTTATCAAGCTCAACTATGCAGAGAAGAATGCACAAGACAAATTCTGCCAGCAAAGTGTCATGTTGTCATATTTACCACCACTATCCTTAATGTGATTCGATTTGCAGCTGTCAACAGTACCTATTTTCATAATGTACTCATACTTGTATATCTCGTCACACTTATTCAGAATGGCACCTTACTCCTTCTTATCAACTTGGCTCTGTTATTCTGATGAATTATATTCATGACTTCTGCAGAGTTCAAATGACTTTGGGTAGTTAACATAAATATGATTATAAAGCGCTAAAGTGAAATTAGGGAACAGGGTAAGTGGTGAGGAGATTTTAGTTCTTGTAAGAATCCATCCTCGGGATGTGGACTTTGCTTTAGTTCTATCTTGTAATATTAGGCATAAAGGAGCATAACTAATACCATAATGCAGACAATTTGAATGTCAGATTAAAAGGGATATTACACATTATTTTTCTATCATTTCACTTGAGAGCTAGAGATGTAGAATAATGTTCAAGTCAATGGTGATCTGAGTTCTTATGAGGAACACAGATTTTTTTCCCCTCCTGACCTTAGCATGTCCTGGAGATTGCACAGCCTCTCTGGAAAGATTTAGAATACATGTTTGTAGTGTTAGAGTATAAAGTGAAATGTACCAAAGGAAATAAAAGAAATAAGAGAATGACTTATTGGAATAATATTCTATCAGGTTTGCAGTCATCCCCAATCTTAGTGGTTTGCCATAGCAAATACTTATTTTTACAGTACGTGGGATTGATGAGTCCATCGGGATAGGTTTGCCACAAAATATACTCTAGTTGGATTTGGATCAGATTCTAGCCTATTATTTGTGTCTCTTAACTGTTTTCATATATATACTACTGAAAGTACATTACTCTAATGGCCAAAAAACAAGAATATAATAACCCCAATGGAAATATGTTTTACTCTCCAAGAAACCTCTTGAGATCGTGTAAGGTCACTTCTGCCCACAGATCACTGGAAAGAATAACTATAATGAACCACAAGAGAGCAGATACAGTTTGTTTTACCACTATGGCTTAAAATGAAATTAGCTTTGCTTATTTTCAAAATCATGAAAGGCATATCACAGTTGGAAAAATAGAATGCCAGAGTTGAATTGATTCAGTAACTACAACACTGGCTCAAACATACCAAACATCACAGAGCTCGACCTGTCTGGGTACTGTTTAGTCTCATGATTACATAATGATGTCTTGAGATGGAGTCGGCGTGACAGCGACTAACAGCTGATAGTTCTGTCTATAGTTACACTACTTCCTCTCACAGGTTTTCTCCCTCTCTCCTTGTAGATAGTTTAAGTTGACTTTAAGTCAAAGATAAATGCATCTATAATCTAATGCTAACATAACTCATGTTATGTTAGAATAAATGGTAATTGAGCATACATTACGGGAAATCGACCAAAAAAAGTATTTATATACATACACTTCACACACACACACACACACACACACTTATATATCAGCCCTATCCCTTTAGGAAGTTGAATAGCACTGCCCCTATGAGTTTCAGAGACTGTAACTGTTTACAGGAGTAGAAACTCCTCACTTTCTTCTCTGCAGCAACTGGTGGCTTCAAACTGCAAACCTTGCAGGTAGCAATCCAACAAGTAGCCACTGCAGTATCAGGAAAAAGAAAGAGTTTGTTATCTAGTTCCTCAATATCAATATGTGATACAGAATAACTTTTGTTAACTAAGCTCTCATTTATTTAAATTCAATCATTTTAATTATATTTTTCCTCCTCTTGCTTTTGCCTATCCTCCCCCCTTACTTAGTTTTCTCAGAAAAGCAGCTACTAAAAGTGTTCATGCATATCATTAATGGAGCCATATCTGTATTCATACCTTAACATTGAAGAAGAGAAACCAAATCCCCAGCTGTAGTTTGCATACCCAAACCTTTGTGCTAATCACCTAAGTTTTTGCTTGTAAATAATGACTGTCTTGATGTTAATGCAAGCTCATCCAAATAACATAAAAGTACACATTTCCATGAAAGATTAAGGCAGTCATCTTTGGAACCAATGGCCAAGGTGATTATGATTCCCTTGATTAAACTTTGTAACTTGTAATGGGAAGTTTCTTCATTATAAATGCAGCAGAAATTTGTAAGAGATAATAAAGAAAACTGTCTGGGAGATCCTGTCAACTATCTGCCCATTCCCAGCTGTAAGTTCGCAAGCATGGAACTTGGTGACAAGAGCAGAAAGACTGCCCAAAGGGCTGATTTTCCACCTTCAGTCAGTCTCTGTGAAATATCTTGAACAGTTTTATGCATAATTGCTCAACTGCACTTCCATTTTAAAAGTCAAAATCAAGATGTTTTCAGGCTACCAGCAATCACTGTTTGCCTGTAGAGAGTAAATTTACTTGGACACTTACAGATTCCCGAAGTACATTTTGATTCGTTCTGGGGGCTTAGGGTCATAAATAACCATATTAAGAGGCTTCACAATATTGATGGGATAATTCCATGACATTTCAATTCCTCTGGTCCATGAACTTTTTTGAAACCCCTTTGTAGATGTTCCCTCTCTGACCACACAGCTTGGGAGTGAGACCGGAGTTCTCTCTAGAGCTCCTCTCTTTAATGAACCCAAAGTCACGTTAATAAGGCTTAGCCTGATGCTGCTGCCATACTTGTCCCTTTCCTTTCTGAACCTACTTCCCTACTTGCCATGGAGCCAAAATCTTTCCAGATCCATTTGCAGACATGCTTTCTCATTTTTTTCTCTGTCACGTATTACTCAGGTCTTGTAACTCTTTGTGGAAACAACCCATTTATTCTTTCAGCAAAGCCTATCTTTCCTAATATGTCCTGCTGAAACGTGATCTTGTTTTTGGTTTAATAGCTTGGAGGGCAGATGTCTGACCTTGAGGAAGAAAATTTTATCTGGTCGGGAATCTGGGACAACTCACTCTTATGCATGGACCACAGCACAAGGCTGAAGGGAATGTTGACCGAGAGTTAACCATTTTAACAGACAGAGGGTTCAGTACAATCTAGACTTTGATTGTTCTTTAGTAAGTCTACCCAGGTATCTCTATCCTAAATCTCAGAGCCCTACTTCTTTTAATTTCTGGATTATGTCTTTAATATGAGGTTTATTGAAACTATGGAGTCAGCCCTCCCTGCAACTCTGCTGCTAGCATCACCTTGTCCTTGAGAACCTCATTGCCTTGAGAAGGTCAGAGTGGCTATAATATGCTCTTCGTATGGCTCTTGAAAGCTTCGACAAGGTGATAACATCCTAAAAGTATTTCCAGAAATGGCTGAGTTGAGGGTTGTCAAAGGTGGATACTGTCAGTGTTGCCTTAAAATTTGTGTAAGGAAAACAAGGATTACAAAGAAGGAAGGGAGGGAGGGAGGGAGGAAAGGAGGGAAAAGGGGCTAACAGGAGAAAAGAGGGGTGGTGGAAAGAAGGGTGAGTATTCTATATATCTCAGTTATAAAAGATCCAGTTATTTTTTACGTAGTAAAGGGCCCTGGTGGCACTAGAAAATAAGGATTGGACTGAAAGTTATGTGGTTCAAACCCACTAGCTGCTCTGTGGGAGAAAGTGAAGGGTATCTGCTCCCATGAAAACATATGGTCTTATTCCAAGAAACAAGAGCATTGCAGTCTGAAATCTGGAGGCTAATAAGGTTGCAAAACTCTTGTAGCAATACTTTCTGACTTACTGGTGTATGCTGTCCTCATTGCACACTCTTTGTCCCTGTTTCCTTACCTGCCTCAATAACTCCCTGTTCCAGTATTTTTTAAGAATGTGTTTAAGATATTAATTTCACATAAATATTCATCTTTGGAACTGCTCTGAGAAACTCAGCTTAAAATATGCCCCACTCCATTTGATTCTCTTCATAACCCACATAAAATTTGGAAGTTATTGAACAACGTGAACAAGTGAAAAATAAGAGAGAGTAAACACCCCCCTCTTTATCATTGTCTAGATGTTCATGCACATAATATTTTATATTTATGGTTTTCTAGGGGGCCCTCACTACTTTGATCCTTGTACTATATGAACTGTCAATAAAGTAGTGCCTCTTAGATACAAGGAAATCTATATATTGTACCTGTGCATGGAGGAAGGCTTCTTTTCCTGTGTGTATGCAATCATCCAATAAAAATGTAAGTCATGTGTGAGTTCTATTAGGAAGCAACAAAATCCCCTGGATTACAGCAGAGGCCACAATTGCTTAATTTGTGAACCAATAGTGCATCCTTTGGATACTGCAGGGCTCATCAAGCTTCATTTGCCGATTCAGATGTTAGCTCTCTGAGGATTGTTAATTCTAAGGTCAAAAGAAAGGCGAAGTAGGACGGAGGAATTGGCAGGGCACCATTATTACAACCATGCCACCCACTCCTGCTATCACTATATTTCAGAAGGACGTGAGCAATCCATTAGGAGGCAGCATAGTGTGCCTGGAAGCAATCTGAACGCCTCCAGCAGGATCCTGAGGAAAGCTTGTCGGCCTGCCACGGCTCAAACCTCAGGGGATAGTCACCGTTTCTGCTTCCTCATCATTTATTTCTGCAGTGCCTCTATACAACCAGAGAAACCCTATTTTCTTTCACTTGACCTAGCAAGAAGATTCCTGAGGAAGAGAGAGAGCCAACTAGATGGGCACTTTGAAGAAAATGATTTGTCTTCTTATGTACAGGCATTCATGAAATGATAGGTTATTACCCTTGAGTTTTAATATCAAATATGATTCGGTTCGGTCATCTCTTTCTAACTCCCTTTAAAATAGTCATATTTTGTCCATGATGACAGGGACAAACTGACAGCCGTAGGTGGGTAGCTGGTGAATGCTAAAATCAGGTAGACCTTTGACTGCTTTCTGGAGCGTTTTGTAACAAAATGGGGTGCAGTCACATTGTAAGCAAGTTATAAAGATTAGGCATTATTATATTGTGCTTGAATAGACTTTTTATAATTGAGGAAGGACTTACTAGAATTCAAAGAGTTTTTTTTCAAAAGAGGAAGCATTCTTGTTTTAGGGTTCTTTTCCTTGTGCCTTACTACTTTGTTATGAGCATGTCGATCCGTTGTACATTGACCTTTTTGTCCCTGTTCCTCACATTTGTCCTATATATTTCTACTAAATCAGCCTTCAAGCTTAAATTAAAAGGATCATGCTTTCTTTCTCTGACCAGATGGTTTCCTTTTGGTTCAAAAGTAAAATGTGGAGATTTACCGGTGATGTGGCAATAGCAGTTGTAAATCCACATTAAAGCTGCTCAATCTTTTTCCTCATAAAGAATCATTTCCTCACAGAAACGAAGAGCCCAGTGTATTCCTAGCTCTGGTGTGTAAATGAATTTGGCTCACGTTTTGTATTTACTTGTCCTTAAAATGAAAATATAATGGTAATTGGGAATGTGGTTTTCCTTGGTGGTAGTGATTCCTGTTTCTAGAGAAACAGGACTATTTTGTTCCATAGGAAACCTGGAAAAGACAGTTTCATGTTTTCATCTATTAGTTTGGAAAATAATGATCAGCAAGTAAAAACATCATTAAAAAATTATAACTCTTTATTGATTGTTATTACTAAAATTCAGTACAGTTTTTGTCTGAGTAAATCCTGTGTCAGAACACAAGAAAAAATCCCAGTATATAATCAAAGATATTAAAATATTTATATTTTACTTTATGCAATATTTATACTGAGATTCAGTTTAGTTTTTGAGTGTGGTAATAATATTCCTGTTTATGCATTAATTTATTCTTATTACCTTGCATGGGAAGCAGTTGCATCCATAGATCAGAAGATTTTGTGGAAGGTGTGCTAATCAGCATGGAGCACGGATAAGTGAGAAGGCAAGCCGGTGATGTGCTCGACATCCCGCTCACCAGGCAATGCCCTGCTGCTCCATGGCGCACAGCATCTGCCACCACCATGAGATGAGTAAACAATACCCAAGCAAGAACTCATCTTTGTGTTCTTTGCAGATTGCACGATTTATCTGCAATAACACACACATTCATCATCAAAGCTCAGTGGAATAATTATGAGTATTTACTGAAGAGACCATGCAAAGCCATATGCTGTTAGTTGAAAGAATGTGGAAGAGATACTGAAAATTGGCACAAATGATAAGGCTGCAAAGTGAGCCACCGACAGTTGAACAGCATTTGAAAATCATGTATGTTAGGGGTGTGGGCCAGGAATGTAAATAGAGCGCTGGATTTGCATGAGGTGGTGTTGGTTTTGTAAAAGAAGTAGGAATGCCAAAATATCTGTTATATGTCTTAGAATTAAAAAAAATAAGTTATAAGGTAAAGTGTTAATATAAATTATGGCATTTTATATAAACTATGCTGACTCTTCAATCTGAAATACTGAGGAATTTAAAGAAAGTTTGAGAGCAAGGTGAAAAAAAATTATTAGTTTACTAGCCTTAGGAAGAATCTTCAGGCCACGTGGGAGGAGGTGAAATAATTAAATAATAGTCTTTCACCTTTGTCCGGCAGTTCACAGTATGTAAAACAATAGTCATAGCAACACTTTCCTATGTAGGTCCTGAACTGATTTTTCAACAATTGTTGTTAGATGTTACTATTCCCATTTTACATCAATGAGTAAATAAATCTGGGGTCATGCCCCCCCCCCAAATTCAGGTGTCTTTAAGTGGTAGAGCTTAAGTATAAGTCATTGATCTCCTGACTTTGATTCAGATTTTGTTACACACAATCACTGGAGTACAAATAGAAGTAATGGGTATTGGAATCATAGACTTCTTTGCAAGGTAATCAGAACAGTTTAAGAAAGCAGACTCAAATGAGATGATTAAAACACAACGGACACTATAAAACACAACGGAGAAAATACAAAGTGATAATATTAAGACTAGTGGCACCGAGAAGCAGTGGAGAGAAAGGTGCATGGCTGAAAACAGCACCTTAGTTAGATGATTTAATTTCCATGTAAAGACTGCAATCCTTAATTGCCATTATCATCCTTAACTTTAAACGAATTCTAATTTCTTTCAGCGTTTTAAGACAAATTCGTTTTTGATAAATCAAAAAGCTTAAGAAACGGATGAGGGACATTTACTATCTTCATTCATCACTGTGCTTCCTGTTTCATTTCACTTATCTGTGAATATCTGCCTGGTATTTATTCCATCAGCCGTCATGTAAAAATCATAACAGCAAGACATTTGTATTTTTGTTTTGAATAATTCCTTTAACTTTAGAATCTAGACTGGTGTTTAGAAGGCAATCATAAGTATTTCTGGAATTTATTAATGTGTGCATAAATGGCTTTATTATGATTGCCCTCATATCATGAACTAACTAGCTCCTTCATTCTACACGCTTTTGTAGTGAAGACCCTTTAAGGCCTAATTGTTTTTGGCTCAGGATTTTTTTCTTGTCTATAATTGTTAACAAACAATTCATAAATACTTGTAAGTGATGTGATTTCACATTATGTTCCATTCCCATTGCATATTCTTAGCCAACAACCTCTCATCCGTCATCTTGTCATATTGCGGTGACATTCATATTGCTGTGATGCCAGAAGTTATGTAACCAGTATTGCAAATACCAGCATGGTCACCTTGAAGGAATAAATTTCTGCTGAGCTTTCACACTAAAAACAGACTACAAAGAAGGAATTGATTGTCTGATTACAAAGGATTAGCCGCTGAAAAGCCTCTTGAACATCAGCAAAACACTGTCCAACATAGTGCAGGAAGATGAGCCCCTCATGTTGGAAGGCTCTCAAAATATGGCTGGGGCCGTGAGGCTTCCTCCAAGTGGAGCATATCTTAGTGAATGGAGCAAAGTATTTGAGAAATCATGTTCTAAGAGAACATGAATAAAAATGAGAAAAATGAGTCGCAAACACACACAGGAGAATGTGGAATGGACAACGTATGGGTCTAAGAAAATTAGACAAATGAAAAGGAACATATGCAATATGTAGGCATTAGTGAGCTGAATTGATGGTATTGACCATTATGAAACAGATAATCATTTGGGTTACTATGTTGGGAATGACGTATAAAGATGAATGACGTCACGTTCATTGTTTAAAAGAACATGTAAGATATATCCTCAAACACAATGCTGCCTGTGATAGGATAATATCTACACATTTACAAGGAAGAACAGTTACTACCACTATGCTTGAGCTATATACACCAACCAATAAAGCTAGGGCTGAAGAAACTGAAAAATTCTATCAAATTCTTTGGTCTGAAATTGAACAAACATGCAATCAAGATGCTTTCAAAATTTCTGGTCAATGAAGGAACCATGTTAAAAACAAAGGAATGAACAGTACTTGGGAAAACGTGGTAAAAATGACGCTGGAGCTCACGTAACGCAACTTTGTAGGACCACCGACTACTTCATGTAAAATATTTATTCAGCGGCATATATGGAGAGGTCCCTAGACAGAATAAGCAAGAAGCAACCTGTGGGGAGAGTTGATAGCTGTTAGGTGACTGTAAGTCAGTTTTGACTCGTAGTGACCCTATGTACCACAGACCCAAACACTGCATGTTCCGGTGTGATCCTCACAATTGTTACATTTGAGCCCATTGTTGAAGAATGTGTACACAACTCACGGAAGGTCTTCCTTTTTTGATGCCCTTATACTTTACCATGCATGATATTCTTTTCCAGAGCCGAGTGTCTCTCGAGAACATGTCCAACGTATATGAGACTAAGGCCTACCATCCTCCCTTGCAAAGAGCTATATGGTTGTACTTCTTCCAAGACAGATTTGTTTGGGTTTTTTTTGGCAGTCTGTGGTACGTTCAACACCGTCCTCAGCACCATAATTCAAATGAATTCATTCTTCTCTAGTCTTCTTTATTCAGTTTTCAACTTTCACACCTTTCTGAGGCAATTGAAAATACCACAGCTTGGAGTAGGCATAACAGATCTCAATTTGGCATCCTTGATCTTCAATACTTTAAAGAGGCCTGTGTGGGAGATTTACTCAATAATGTGTCCATTGGTCTTTACTGTTGCTTCCAAGAGCATTGATTGTGGACCTAAGCAAGATGAAATTCTTGAAAAATTCAGTATTTCCTCTATTTGTCATGATGTTATCTATTGGTCTGGTTGTGAAAATGCGGGTTTTCTTGACATTGAGTGGTGATCCATGCTGAAGGCTGGAACCCTTCACCTTCATCAGCAAGTGTTTCAAGTCTTCTGTCAGTTCCTGTGACCTGCAAGCAAGGTTGTGTCATTTGCATATCACAGGTTATTACTAATTCTTCCTCCAATATTGACGGCCTATTCTTTATCATATAGTCCAGCCCTCAGCTTATCTGGTCAACATACAGATTGCACAATTATGGTGAAAGGAAACAACCCTGAAAACACCTTTCCTGATTTTAAATCGTGTATCATTCCCTTTTTCTGTCCAAAGACTGCCTCTTGTTCTATGTACAGATTCCACATAAGCACAATAAAGTGTCGTGGCATTTCAGTTCTTCTCAGTGCTGTCCAAAGTTGGTTTTTTTTGTGATTCACACAATTAAATGCCTTCACATAGTCAATAAAATATAAATAAGCTTTTTCCTCCCTGGTGTCCTCTGCTTTTAATCAAGATGCACCTGGCATCAGCATTATCTGTTGTTCCACATCTTTCTGAATCCAGCCTGACACTCTGGCAACACCCTGTCAATAAGCTGCTGCAAACACAGTTGGATGATCTTCAGCACAATTTTACTTGCCTTTGATATTCATAGTATTATTGTATAATTTGCACCGTCTATTGGTAACCTTTCTTTGAAATGGGAGCAAACACGGATCACTTCCATCTAGTTGGCCTGGTAATTTTCCTACAAATTCTTGGCATAGGGGAGCGGGCCCTTCCATTGCTTCATCAGCTTATTGAAATACTGCAACTTGTATTCTGTCGGTTCCTGTACCCTTGTTTGTCGCTAAGACCTTCCATGCAACTTGTTCTTTTTCTTTCAGTACAATTGGTTCTTGAGCATGTGTAACCTGTTGAAATGGTTGGATGTTGACCAGTTATTTTGGATGCAGTTACTCTGTGTAAGCTTTTCATCTTCTTTTGATGCTTCCTGTAGCATTCAATATTTTGTCCACGGGATCGTATAATATTGCAACTAGTAGGTTGCGTGCATGCGTGTGTGTGTGTGTGTGTGTGTGTGTGTGTGTGTGCATGCACATGGGGGTGGGGGTGGGGATGGGTGGGTGGGGTAAGGTTGTGGTTGGGTTTGTGTTCAATTCTTTCAGCTTAAAGCATGCTGAGTAAGACCTTCCTTTTTGTTTGTTTCTTTTTTTTTAACTCCAGGTCATTGCACATTTCATTATGATACTTTACTTTGTCTTCTTGAGTGGCCCTTTGACATTTTCTGTTCATATCTTTTACATCATCATTTCATCCATTTTACATACCTTCTCTATAATCAAGATCAAGCTTCAGGGTCTCTTCTGACATCCACTTTCAATGTCCACCAAATGTCTATCAATGTCTGAAATTGATCCAACATGCAATCAAGGTGCATTGATAATTGCTAGTGATTGGAGATCAAAGTTGGAAAAAAGTGGAAAGAACTGTATTTGGAAAATGTGGTCTTGGTGATAAAAATAAGACTACAGATCACATGAGAAAACTTTGAAAGATGAACAAATACATCATTGCAAAAATTTTTTCTTTAATTTTTAACAAGATATATGCTGAGGTTGCCATAAAGAGTAAACAGGAATTAGATGAACTAGCTGGATTAGTTATATCGGTGGAAACATATGGTCAAGAACTTAATATCAGGATCCAAAATGAGGCCAGAGGGTACAGGCCATCAATTACTCATACTCAAGTTCAGGTTTAAAGTTGAGCAAAATGAAAACAAGTCCATAAGAGCCAAAATACGACCTTGAGTATATCCTACTTGAATTTAAAAACCATTTCAAGGATATATTTGATTTGTTGACTATTAATGACACACGCCCACTGTGGGATGATATCAAGACCTCAAGCTTGATTAAAATAAAAGGCAATTAAAAGGACTGGAAAAAATGAATTGGCCAAAGTGGATACCAGAAGAGACATTAGATTGCTCTGAACATGTTATTGGTGTTAGGTGCCATTGTGTTGTTTCTTACCCATACTGACCCTATCACAATGGAATGAAACACTGCTTGGTTTGGTGCCTGCCTCACAATTGTTCCGATTTCTGAGCCCACAGTTGCAGCTACTGTGTCAATCCATCTTGCCAGGGCCCTTTCTTCTTTTCAATGTCCTTCATACCAAGCATGATATGCTCTCCAGGAGCTTATATATTCTGACAATATCAAAACCTTGCCTCTCATACTTTTGTCCTTTGAGCAGTCCGTGGTACTTTCCTTATTCGTCCCCAGCACCACTATTCAAAGGCATGGATACTTCTTGGGTCATCCTTATTCCGTGTCCAACTTTCATATGCATATGAGGCAATTGAAAATGCTATGGTTTGAATCAGGTGCACCTTAGTCCTCAAAGTAATGTCCTTGCTTTTCAATATCCTAAAAATGTCTTGCTGAAGCATGTTTACCTAATGCAATTTGTCCTGTGATTTCTTGACTGGCACTTTTATGAGCATTGATTATGGATCCAAGCAAATGAAAGTCTGAACACAGAATGGCTAAAATAGATGGAAGAAATAATAAAATAAAAGAGTTAAACAGATAATTTCAAAATATAGCCTGTCAAGACATATTATTTCTATTAAATATGCAAAGATCTGAAATTAGAAATCCAAAAAGGAAGGGTATGCTCCGCATATCTAAATCTGAAAGAATTGAGGGAAAATATAAATCTTGAATTAATATTGAGAGATTCCAGGGGTAAAATATTGAAGGATGCAGGAAGCATCAAAAGAAGATAGATGGAAACACAGTTACTATACAAAAAAAAATAAAATGTGTCTACACCCAACAATTTCAAAAGGTATCATATGATCAATCACTGATGTTACCGAAGGAAGAAATTCTGGTTGCACTAAAGACGTTGAAGAGAAATAATACCCAGGCCTGACAGAACACCAATTGAGATCTTTCAAGAAATGGATGCAGCACGGGAAGCAATCACCAGTTTAGGCCAATAGACAGGAAGAGATCCATACTTATGCCCATTCCAAAGAGAAGATACCCCACATACTGTGGAAAGGATCAAACAATATCACTAATATCAGATGCAAGTAGTATATTTTTGAAGATAGCTTTAAATGTGGTTTCAACAAGACATCAATAGGGAGATGTCATAAATTCAAGCCACATTTTGCAAAGGACCTGGAATAACAGAAATCATTGCAGATATCAGGTGGCTCTTGCCTGAAATCAGAAAAAAAATAGAGATGTTTACTTGCATCTCATTTGACTCTGGGAATCAAACCAAATCACAGGAGCATTGAAAAGAATGAGAATGCCAGAGTACTTTACAGTTGTCCTGTGGAACCCACATACACCAAGAAGCAGTTATTTGGAAAACAAGAAAAAGCACTGCGTGATTTAAAGGATCAAGAAAGTTGTCCATTAAGGTTGTATCTTTTCCCCATACTTACTAAATTTTTATGCTGAAAAATTCACCTGAGAAATTGACTATATGAAAAATAATTTGGTGTCAGGATTGAAGGAGTGCTCATTCAAACCTGCGGTATGCTAAGGAAACCACACCGTTCAGTGAGAGCCAAAAGGACTTGAAGCGCTTGCTGATGAAGATGAAAGAGCGTAGTATGGATTGCAGTGCAGCATGAAAGAAATGAAAATATTCACAGCAGGACCAATGTAAAATATCATGATAAATACAATCACGTGTTACATTTTGATGGAAAGGGTTAAATATTTCATTTTAATTGGGTCCATAATTAATGCTGCTGTAAGTAGCTGCCAAGAAATCAAATGACATATTGCATTGTGCAAATTTGCTGCACAAGACTTCTTCCAGGTTGTAAAGAACAAAGATCTCACTTGAAGGACTGAGGTACAAGCAATTAAACTTTGTCTTGTGATGCTATGGTTTTTCTCTGGTTCTTAGGACGACTTCCAGCATCATTAGTGGTACTTCTTTTGGGTCTCGTGGTTCTATTCCAGGTCTCAGTTAGTGCAGTAAACATGAAGGAAAATGCAGGCGAATCTAGAAAGGTAACTCTTTACTGTGATAAGTACTTTGCAGGAGAGACAAGCTGCACACATGGGGATGATTAGCATCACGAAGCATTTTACCGAGATGCTGTCCACACTGGAGCTCCCCACCAGTTATTCATTTTGCTAGTCTGCAAATTAGCATGCATCAACTAATTTTGAGCTGGATTGTTTGTGCATTGTGCATATTTATGTATCTTATATTAACCTATCATATAGGATTTGATAGTCCGCAGTGGCATTGTCAAGACTCATAATTTCATCTTCTATAAGCTCAGTGTTATTGATGGCGCAGTTACACTCTCTTCACTTGCTGGCAGTGTCCTTCCTTTATAGTTGCAATAAGTCATGTTCATCTCTGAGTCCATAAATGAACTTTTAAAAGATCTATCCCTCTCACTAAGAAATATATTCCTAGTAAAGTTTTATTTTTATTGTTAATCAATTTTGAACTATTAATAATTACATAGTAGTTCAATATAAAAGAACTTTGTTAACATTTAGTGCTTTATAGGAATTGAAAAATCAATATCAATTTATAAATATAATTTGGATGAAGAGAATTATAATAGGATGATCCACAAAAAGTGTTCTAGCATAGACCATAGTAGAAGAGGATACAATCTGTGTAGGAAATGTCAAGCAAATGCGCATTCTAAAGAAAAGAGCAAGGATCAATGAAATTGAACATATATGTAAAGTGAAACATTTGAGAATTCTAACTCAGTCGAACTCTCACACATTTTCTACCTGTGATAGGAGCCATCTTGCCATATTACTGTTACATGTCATAGAAAATATATGAGGTTTTCTTCTCTAGCAGGTTTACGCCATATTAAGCTCCTGCTTTCACAGGATTTGTTGTACAGAAAGGGCTGCTTACATCCTGGGGTAAGTGGATGTGATGGATTACACTGCACCTTGCAGAAGATATGCTGAAATCCTACCTCCTAGTAGCATGAATATTACCCTAGCTTTGAAGATGCTGAACTAGCATGAGATCATACCGAAGTAGGGTGGGTTGTAAGGCAATCTTAAAAGTCTTTGTAAAAGTGAGGAGACATGCGTATATCCTGGTACATGAAGGAAAACTTATTGGCTGAAAGAGAAAAGGAGGGATCTTCCCTAGAGATTTCGGAGAGAGCATGACCTAACTGCCCCATTCATCTGGACTCTGAGACTCCCAGATAATAAAAAAGATATTCCTCTTCCTAGTAGTCACTCAGT
This sequence comes from Echinops telfairi, assembly GCF_000313985.2. NCBI lineage: Eukaryota > Metazoa > Chordata > Mammalia > Afrosoricida > Tenrecidae > Echinops > Echinops telfairi. The sequence goes on along the minus strand of NW_022107431.1, from coordinate 52,130,530 downwards.
TTGTGGTATCTGGTTATGTCTGCCAAGGAAACCAAATATAGTGAGATTCTTCTCTTTTTCTATTCTCAGTGGAGGAGATTATGAAGAAATTTAAAAAAAAAACGTTCCCACAGGGGCCAGTCTCTCATATCCTGCATACAAGGGTCAAATATTTCCCATTATGCTCAAGGCATCCAGATGATGAGCAGTAGATGTTTTTAAATATTTTCTAGGAAATGTTACCATACAAATCTAGACTTGCAGGAGTATTCATACGATGGCTAAGGGTGGGTGTTTTACTCAACTGAGCCATGATTTTCTATTTGGCAGTTACGTAATGGTGTAATGTGACAGTTACATATGATGTAGCCATTTCCTATGATATGGGCTGATTTGATGAGCCTTCATTCAATATGAGAATATTAAGATAAGATGTGGCATGTTTAATCTCATCACAACCTTTATTCGATGTATACGAATCTCCTAGTTTTATAATTACTGCATGTGGCTCTCATCTGACTTCTGGTTTTTGATGTAGTCATATTGCTTTCAGACCTTGGGATCCATTAGCTTGAGCAGCTTGTGAGTGATCATCCTACCTCATTACCTGCCAGTCTTAGGTTCATCAGTCTCTGGAGCTCGTGAACCAACAGATTTGTGTTTGATCTGCTGGTTAGTGTCCATCAGCTCTGAGCTACCTGAATCAAGAGAAACCTCCAGCCTGACATTTGACCAACATATTTAAGACATGCCAACACTCTTTATCCCACAGACCAGCTGGTACCTTTGAAAGACAAACTTTGCAGTTAACAGCACAACCAGGAAAAGCTTCTAAAAGTTTCTGGAAAACTTACATTGAAAGAAAATGAATATTTTCCCAGAAACGATTTGAAACCACCCGGTGTTGTATATAAGCTTTGTTGCTTTTGCTTCTCTAGAGAATCCAAACTAACTTTTCACTTATAAGGTTGCACAAACATTTTCACAATAAGAAAATGTACTAGGGAGGTGTTTCCATTCACTGGATTGTGACCCAGGCTGCATGTCCAGCAGAGCACCATGTTCTCTCAATGTCGTAATGGAAAGCTACAGGATGTGACTACCCGCCTGCCCTACCTCCAACCCCATCCCCAATCTTCTCCTACCCCATCCAGTGGCTTCTGGGATTTCTACAAACTAGCAAGCATACGAGTAAAACCATCTTATTCAAAATAAAAATGTACAATGATAAGGCATATATCAAAGTGTTCCAAAACAGTAAAGAGAGAGAGAGAGAGATAAAAAAGAGAATTTTAAATCATACAGAAAACAGGCACTTTATGTACAGTTATTCTTCCCTATCCCCTCAGTCATATTTTGCAATGACTCTTCCTTCCACTGTTTCCAATGTTCACCTTCAAGTCACAAACAAGAATCAATGCATCCTGCTTGGATGTTTGATCAGCTTCAAACTGAAGAAATGGATAGAATTCTTTAATTTTTTCACCACTAAATTAAATGTTTGGTGCACAAAATTGAATAATCATATAAACTGTAATTTCTTGTACTGATATAGATATTATTATATCACAGACAGCATTATAGGTGCAAGCTTCCAACAGTACTCTCCCAAGAGGATCATACGGAAATACTTAATTTTTCCAGCAATAATGATGACAAAACACATGAAATCGTGTCTACCTCATTCCTGGAGACCCCCATGTATGTCAGAGTTGATCTGTGATCAACAGAGTAGATTTTTTATATGAAATTGCCAACATTTATTTCAGAGAGTCTTTATTCTGACTCAGACACTTAACTTTTATGTTACCAGTTGATCCTGTAAACTGTTTACACTACCCAGCAGTTTTCACACCTTTAATGTGATAAATGATCATGTTTAAATATTGTGTGTCTCAGAAACTAATTTAGTGGGAACACAACATTATATTTTAAGTGATATGTAATAACGTGCAAGGATCCCTGGTGAAATAGGTTTATGATGGGGTATTTGTTATCCATTGAGCTGCTAACCACAAGGTCAGCCATTGGAAACCACTAGTGCTCTGAGGGAGAAAAATTGGGTTTTCTAATTCTGTAGAGTTGCAGTCTCAGAAACTCATAGGGATAGTTCTAACCTGTCCTACGATATTGCTATGTGTCAGAATTGATTCAATGACAGTGAGTGTGGTTTTATTGTGAGGTAATAATATGTGTTATGTAACGACATAGTTCAAATTAGGAAAGATGTACTACAGGGTGTGTCTTCTCACCAAACATAATCTATACATTGAGCAAATAATCAGAAAAGCGGGCTTATATGAATAAAAATGTGGTATCAAGATTGGAGAAAAGATTATGAATAACCTATGATACATAAATGACACAACGTATTTCTGAAAGTGAGGAGAATTTGAAGCACTTGATGAGGAAGAATAAGAATACTTCCTTAAGTATGGATTAACCAATGTAAAGAAGATGAAAATCTTCACAACTGGTCCAATAGGTAACATCATAATAAACAGAGAAAGTATTGAAGTTGTTCAGATTTAGTCTTGCTTGGATCCACAATCAATGCTCATGGAAGCAGGAGGACAGTGTTCAATGATGCATTGCATTGAGTAAATTTGCTGCACAAGAT
>NW_022107431.1:52083802-52126001 GCF_000313985.2 Echinops telfairi | reverse complement strand
GTGCTGGAGCACCCGTGTGGAGACCCTTGCCAGTGCTGAGATGCTTACACATTCACTGATTCGGCTTTCCTCCTACAGTTGGCATCATGGTGTGTTTTGTGAGATGGAGGAGGACTTAGTGGATTGGTGTCGGACATATGGATTAATGTTGGACTTGTGGGCTTGGCCAGCACTGGGTTGGTATGTTTCCTTGATGTGCACTTACCCTTCATATAAAATTCTCTCTTATACATAGGAGTTTCTGTGGATTTGTTTCTCTAAAGTACCTAGACTAACACACACTTGTTATTCATTTGAATGACTAGAATTAGACAGGTATTGAGATAGCCTCAAGGAAGAAGTATCTTCTTGAGATAATTCATTTTTTGAGAAAATTTTACATTCTGGAAATCAAACAAATATCTATAATATCTCAAATTAGGGACTTATTGACAGTAAGTCAACTATAAAGATTTGTTTGCTGTCATTAATTACTTGCACATGGCTGAAGGTCATTAGTCATACCTGAAATCCCTAGTAAGCTTCCTAATTACCTCTGTTCTTTCAATTGTTGCATGTTTAAAATGTATTGAAGTCACTTCATTTTGACAGTGCTGTCATAAGACAGTGTCCACAGCTACAGTGGAGTCATGAAGGGGTAGATTTATTGTTTCAGTACAGCTGGAGACTTTATTTAAAAACTCTCCAAACTTTCTAAATTGCTTTACACACGTTTTTTAGAAAATGGCATGCAATGAAACTACTTCGTATTTTTAGGTTAAAATAATGAAAACGGCAGGTTGTATGTTAAATGAGAAAAATGTCTAGTGGCCATAATTAGTTTGAACTTCCACTACCATTTACAGTCAAGCAGCAGAGCCATTTGAATCAGTTCTTTGGAATGAATCCTAAAGCTATCTCATTATATAGTTCGACATAATATGACAGGCTATCTTTTTCTCAATAAATTGTTGGCAATTATGACTGACAATAAATTAGAATATAGCCAAAAAGAAATATCTAATACATGAGGTACATTGCTAATAAATGTAATTGTGTAGTTGGAGGTGGGGCACCAGTAACCCAAGGACTAGGAGAACAGACTCAGTGCTTGGTGCATAAAAAGTTAATAATAAAAGCTGTCATTTTGTTATTGCTTCTAGAGCCACAGCCAATTTTCCCAGTGACAAGATCTCTATGTAATATGAAATGTTGTGTAATAAAAATAATAAATTGTTCTGTTGTCTTTGTATCATACGGAGTTATTTAGCAAGAAATAAAACCAGGAATGCATAAGTAAAGAACAGAAACCACACTGCTAAAAGGTCAGTGTAGTGCCCTCGTTCTCTTTTTAAATTGTTCATAAAAAAAAACCCAACTTGATTTGTATCACAGTTATAAACTTTTGTTGAAAAGGAGATTAAAACTATGTCAAGACCACTCATTTGAGCATATTTAATGTTCAGATACAGATTGTTTATTTCTTGCTTTAATTCACATTTTCCTATGCTTATCAATGGTGTTTCCTTTTCCTGACAATGTTTTTGAAAAGACCCATAAACTAAAGCATCAGTACAGCACTTTTAATATTAACTTTTCAGAACATTCTTTTACTGTGATTAACCATTTTAAAAATAAGTTTACATACTTAATAGTATGGATTTCAAATTTTATAGACTATATTGAATAAGTTGAATACATCTAATCAACACATATGGACAAATTTCATTATCTTGGAATTTCATATTTTTCATGAACATTTTAAAGCCCCCTCCTATGTGTCCTGGAAATATTAAGCAATTCATTTTCAAAGTTTATTGGTAACACAAATAAGCATAATAAATAATGTAATATGTTTTTGAAGTCATGAAAATATTAATGAAAGATGTTCAATGCCTATATTTTCCACTAGAATATATGTTTTATAGTGTAGAGAGAGTGAGAGATTGCTTTGGTCATGACAATGTTCTTATTGTATAATATTTTACTAGTGCTGTTAATATGATGCTCTCAGCAAAAAAAAGTATTGAATTAACAAATGAAGAAATATTCCTCTTTATGAGAAACCACCAGCAGCTCAACAGGAGGAAGACGGGCCTGCAGAAAGCCTCAGGGGATTGTTATGAGTCGGAACGGACTCGATAGCAGGGATCTTGGGTTTTGGTTGGACTGAGGGAATTGTGTTAGATTCCAACTCGAACTCCAAAACTCACAGCCCTTGAGTCAGTGCTGACTCATAGTGACCCAGTGTGTAACCACCACACCAGTAGGGCTCATTACTTCTAACTCTAATATTCTATGTAATGTCTCAATCATTGAGATTGGGCCAAATGTCTCATCATTGAGGATGATGAAATGGAAGCCTTATTTTAATAATTTGCAGCACTTAAAAAATCAGTTTAGACACCAGCTTCTGGATCTTGCAGTTTCCAGTTTCCTGTGGTAGAGAGACAGCCTGAACTGAACTCATCTAATTGTATATTAAGATTTCATGAAGATTAGTGTTGACCAGGCAATGGTCTCTGCACTGAGCAAGTGGACTGGGGAAGATGAGGGTTATTTAGGATCCAATTGAATAAAAGGAGAATTAGTAGCCATTATGTCAATGCACATAGTGAAACAAATATCATTTTTATGAAATGAAGTGACTGCAAGAAATGATGAAGTAAATGAGCTGAACCCAAATTATCAAAGGGCAATTAAAAATAATGGGGAAAAAAACAAGTATTTTAATTAAATGTGAAAATACCTGGAGTAAGGAATTCACCAGTGAAAAATATACTCAGCATTTCTTAAGCTGAAGGAAATGAGAATAAAATTACAGCCTCTAATTGCAATATTGAAAGCTTCTGTGAGCACAGTATCAGATGATGTAGGAAACACAAAAAGAGAACGGAGAGAAAACTGAGTTACTGTACCAACAATAATAATTAATGTTGAACCATTTTAAGAGATAGCATATGATCAAGAACAGAAGCTAAACCATCTCAAAACAACAGTTACTGACATTGACTCAACTCCCACTCACAGCAACCCTGTAGAACAGGATAGAACTTCTGTGGCTTTCCAAAACTATAACTCTTTAGAGGAGTAGAAAGTCTCATCTTTCTCCTGTGGAGCACTTAGTGGTTTTGAACGGCTAACTTTGCAGTTAATACTCCTAGTTATAACCAAATGCAGCATCAAGGCTCCTAGAAAAGAAAACTCATGCTTATCTGAAGGCATTGACAAAACAAATGAACAAATGAACCAGAAATGGTCTTAACACTAATTGCAATATTTCAACTAACTTATGCAATGCTGGAAAACTCATTAGTTTATACCATATTTTGGAAGGCAGCTTCCTGCCCAACCAACTGAAAAAGATAATATTTGTAACCATTCCAAAGAGAGGTGACACAACAGAATACCCGTATTATTGAACAGTACTATTGATAGCACAAGCCAATAACATTTTGCTGAAGAAAATTCACAAATAGCTGCAGCAGTACACAAACAGGGAGATCCAAGTTTGATTCAGAAGAGTGCATGGAATCAGGATATTATTACTAAAGTCAGATGGATCTTGGTTGACAGCAAATGATTCCAGAAAGAGGTTTACCTGTGTTTCATTGCCTAATTTTATCTGTGTTTTAATGCAAGAGCATTAAACGATATGGATTATAACACAACCTGGTTTACATTTAACTGTGCTCATGTAGAAACCGTATCTACTGCATGATTTAAAATCAGGAAAAAAGGTGCCTCAGGGTTGCACCCTTGCACCATATCTATTGCATCTGTATGCTGAGCAAATACGCAGAGAAGCTGTATTGTATGAAGAAGGTGGTGACATCAGGACGGAAAGGAAGCTTATTAACAAGCTGCAACATGCAGATGACACAACCTTCCTTGCTTAAATTGAGGAGCACGTCACTCACTTGATGATGAAAAGCCAAGATGGAAGCCTTTAGTATGGATTACAAGTCAACGTGAAGTCCCTAATCCTCACAAGCGGGCCATTCGACGGCATCATGATATAAAGGAGAATAGACTGAAGTGGTCAAGGATTTTGTCTTACTTAGATCCACAATAGAGACTCATGGAAGCAGCAGTCAAGAGATCAAATGATGCCTTCTGAGGGATAAATGCGCTGCACTAGAGTGCTGAAAACAGCAGGTTACTTTGAAGATTAAGATGTGCCTGACCCACAGCCAGGACATTTCCTATTGTCTCATCTGTATGTGAAAGTTGGATGCTGAATAAGGAGGACCAAAGGAAAATCAATCCTTGTGGATTGTGGTGCTGGTATCGAATATTAAAAGTACCACAGGCTGCCAAAAGAAAAGCCAATCTGTCTTAGAAGAAGTATGCTCAGAGTGTTCCTTATAGGCCAGGATGGTGAAACTTTGTCTCAGGTACTTGGCACACATTGTCCAGAGAGACTAGCTCCTGAAGAAGGGCACCCTGCTTGGTAAAACAGAGAGGCAACACAAAAGAGCAAGGCCCTCAGGAGAGGATGGACATGGTGGGTGCAGAAATGAGCTTGGACGTGGGAACAATCTTGAGAATGGCACAGGGCTTGGCAGTGTTTTGCTCTGTTGTGCAAAAGGTTGCTATGGATCAGAACCAACGTGAAGACTCCTACCGACACAACAACACAACGCAGATCTCACTGAGGAACCCTATTCTGAGACTGTTCCGCTAGGCTGTCTAAAGACACACACCAGCGATACTCATCTATGTGTAAGAAAGAGCTTTATATTCATACGTTATTTTCATTAAGAAGGCACTCCAGCCCAATCTAACTGAAGTCCACGGGTCCAAAGCTAGCCGGGTTCCTCTTCAGGCCAATGACACCAATGTTGAGCTGGTGGACAGAGAGAACACAGGCCTGTGAGCACAGTGTCTCCTGGAGCCATGGTCCATTGAAACATGGCAGGGGGCAGAGAACCCTCGAGGCCAGGCAGCCCACAGAGGGCCACCCCTGGAGGCAGGCAGAGTCACAAGGAATTCCAACTGGGGAGGAAGATGGAGTGGCAGAGAGAAATTAACTCTGTTAAATTTTATAGAAAAGGCCACACCCCCCAGAAGGTGTCATTAAGCTACCATTTTATGGACGGGCTAAACTCCACTCCTAACAAGGAGTGTCGAGTTGACATAATATCTAATGACCACAGAGATTGTAAATATTTATAGAAGACAGTCCCATCTTTCTCCCACAGAATAATTGGAATAATTGAACCACTTACCTGGTGTGAACAGGCCAATTCCTGAGTCATAGTACCTCCAGGACTCCTTACAGCACACAAATATGTGCTAATCAACAGTTTTGGTTGTTGATGAGGCTTCTCATCAATAGTATGCTATTAACAGTTATGTTTTTGGGGAGTCAAAAGTTAAATACAGATTTTCAACTGGTGCTGAGTAGAACAAGTATAAGCTTCCAGAGTTCTCCCTGAAAAAGGTCACATAGAATTCACTCATTTCTCTATTAATGTACTACAGCTACAGATGGGAAGTGTGCCCAGGGAAGCCAGTTTGAGTCTCAGAGTGCAGCCTTGAGTAGAGGGCAATGTATGCACAAATCACTTATGTGACATTATGATGATTAAATAAGCAAACCGAGGAGGATGCGATAGCTTTTACAAACTATGTAGACAAGAGACCACATTAATGATAGAGGTGTAGAAAAGAACCATATCAAGTAAAATAACCAAAAATTAAATTCCCACAAGCCAACCAAAGATCACTCTCACACCCTCCCTGATGATGGGAACAAGGTGAGCAACACCAGACTTGCTGTATTAGCTCTTTCCTACACACCTGTGGGAGTTACATAAATCCATGTCAACTTGATAAATAAGTGTAGGGGTGGAGTCTTGCCTGTCAATCAGGCCACAGCTTGATGGTGCCTCCATGAGGATTCTGGGAACTTCCTCTCTTTCTCTCTGGAGGCAGGCCACACACTCTTTCTGCTTCACCTTCCTGTTGACAAGCAACGCTGGGAGAATAGCTGGAACCAAGCTGAGGCTTGCGAGAGCCCTGGGAATGCTTCCACCACCACTTGGTCCACAAGACTTTGCACCCGCTGGCCAGTGATCTTCCTTCACTTTGCATCATTGCATTTGCTGTATGAATCTGAAGAGGGATATATGGACTACTATCAGACTTGGGCTAATATCAGATTTATGGACTTGATCTGGACTGGGCTGGGATGTTTTCATAATATAAAATTGCTCTTTGACATAAATTTCTTTCTTAAACCTATATGAATTTCCCTGGATTTGTTTCTCTAATCAACCGAGACTAACAAATACCTTACTATCACTTGACCTAATATATATGTATTGTTGAACCCTGTATCCTCCTTGACTGTAAGGTGGACAAGGAGAAGACTTTTGTCTCTTTTGCTAATTGGCAATGTCTCTTGTGTTTAATATAGTCACTGGCAGAGAGGAATCATTTCCAAACCATTGTTAAATGAAAGAAAGAAGGAGCAATCATTGGCCTATTCCTGGTGGATAAAGGTGGACGTTTTAAAAGGAAGAATGCAGCATTGGATATGAGCTTTTGTAGATAATTGGGAGTGAGATATGAGGACTTATGCCTCATTTTGTTTTGACAAAATGAACAGTCAATGCCAGAAAGAAACCTAAACCAAGTGGGTGACAGTAATGAAATGCTAGGAAAAGCAAGGTGACTATAAGACGGAAAGAGAACAGCTGTTCCCTGTATTTTCTGAAATGAGAAAATGAGCTTTAATCGTGAGCTACATCCATATATAACACAAGGAAGATGTTAAAATATGTTTGGCAGGTGAAGCATTTACTAGGAAAGGCTTTGGAATCTTTATAGATGCCGTTACAGAAAGAGAAGATCACTCTTTATCCTGAATGCTTTAGCTCTAACTTTTCCATGGTAATGAGCAGACTAACCAACTCTTCTCAAGTCCTCTCTAGGTCAGAGGATTATTGCTAAACAGTCTCATCTCACCTGCCCGTCACCTATGCAGGTGTGGTCAAGATGATTCTGGAGTCTCTGTGGTATCAGAGTTCAAAATACTACATATAATCTCAAACTCTGGAATGAAAAGCTGAAATTTGGAGTGCTGTATGACTGTTACTTTGCAGATTTACATTCTTGTTTAATCTTGCTGAAAACAATAATATGGTATCTTTTTTTAATTTGAAGTTTGAACGTCTGAGATGTAAGTGATGGAACAAAATGAATGACACTAGCCAACACACACGTTGGTGCCTCACATGTTAGACTTCTTTCTCAGTATATTTGACCTGCTGATTCCAAAAAATAACACATTTACTCCTCTATCAGCTTCATTTTTTGAGATACAGAACATAAGCCATAGACCACTCTTCACTCTGCTTGCCCATAGGAAAATCAAGATCTTTTAATGTAGGGTTAGCTAGCCTGAGATATAGGAAGTGCCCTCTGGCTTTCTTTAAAGTGGTTTGGGTTGTACTAAATCTTTAGCTCAACTTACACTGCACATGGTGTCCTTTAATCCAAAGATATATCTGAATAGTGTAAATTACATGAACTTGGAATTTTCCTCAAATATCATTTTATCTTTATTAGAACTGAGTATCAGTAAGATAAAATTTGTCATCTTAAAAAGGTGCCAGGAATAAGAGTAATTGTCCAATAAATAAAGGCCCCTGATGGCAGACTGGGTTATGTATTTGACTGCGAACCAAATGTCAACTATTCAAGCCAACCGGCTGTGTTGCAAGAGAAATATAAGACTTTCTGCCCATAAACATTTGCAGCCTCAGAAACCCTACAGGAGATCTTCTAGCTGGTCTTACAGGGTTACTATGAGTTGTAATCGAATGGCTGGTATTGAGTTTGGTACAATATACAGAGATCCAAACTTTCTGAAATCCAAAATGGGTCTGCCAGAGTTTAAGCTAATTAGTTAAAATTAAAATATTCCAGTCTTGTTTAAGATGACACAATTTCTCCACATGTGTATTGAAATTCTTGAGAAAAGTTAAACATTTTCTTTTTTAAAAATGGAGTCAACGTCACCCTGAGCAATGTAGAATTAATTATCCCTTGACTACTATATATTAAAATGTGTTCTGAAATTCTTACTGCATAATTTGAAGAAGAAATATTTACATATTCAAAATATTCTTGAAAATTGCTATGAAGTCTTACATTTTTGACACTCTAAATTGCCCCCAAGCTTCCATATATGTGCCTTTTCAATTTTCTTTCTTCTGAAGCTGTGATTTGGCTTTGTAGTATCGAATTTGTAGTTTCTGTACATATTTCACTGCCTCCCATTCCAAAAAGAAAAACATGCTGCTAATACGATCGAAGTCACAATGGCCCTGGAGGCCAGAGAAGCACTGCTCCTTTGGTTCCAAACTTTTATATCTTTGAAAGACCGCAGAGCAACCAGTGTGTTCAAACAACTGACCCTGTGATTACTCAAGGCATATCAACCAACCACCATCTGTCAACATAGAGCTTCTCTTGACAGTTCCTTAATATTTTATTCATTTTCAAATACTCCTTATTTTTTCTCTTTTATTCTGTAATTTATGGGTCTGAATTATTCTCCTATTTTAAAGTAGGATGGTAAATTAGTGATATAACAATTTAATAGTTAAAAATATTATACAACAGCTATGTAAGAAAGTGGAGCTCATGCAATGTGTCCATAGCAATTTTCTGAATCAGTGCCCCAAATAATGCTGGGAACATGACTAAAACCAAGACATCAAGGAAAAAACATTGGGGGTAGGGTGGCCTGTGTAATAAATATGTAATAAAGATGGCATATGAAATAAAGAAATACAGCAGGCAAAGAATCCTTTGACTTTAAATTTTTTATAAAGAAATGCTGAATTCCCAGTGCTGCCTGAACAATACACCAATAAAGCAAACTCACTGCTATCCGGTCCATTCTGACTCATTGTGACCTTCTAGGGTAGAAGGCAACTGCTCCTGCGGTGTGCCTCGAAGCTGCAAGTCCTTATGGAAGTGGAAAGCCTCCACTTTACTCTAAAGGGCAGCTGATGGGCTCAAACTGTTGACATCATGGTTAGCAGCCCAGTGCATAACCACTACGCAACCCGAGCTCCTCATGTGAACAAAAGAACAACCATTATCAATTACTATAGGTGGAAAATCTAATACTCCAGAATGATTTACATGTGATCATGATTTTAGATTATATTTCCAAATTTTTTAAATAAGCAATGTGATCTCACTTTATATATACATTCTTCCTTTTCAGAGTCAATTTGCCAGCAATTAGTAATAATAGCATGCTTCAAAAAAATAACCATAAAACATACTTTAAATATCTTAAAATATGATTTTATAACCTCCCTGTTTACTATTATCACTACGACCCATTGCCATAGGGTTTATTACTACTCAGGGTGACCCTGTGGGAGAGAGCAGGACAGTTGTACAGGGTTCCCATAGCCATAGAGCTTTATGGGAGCAGATGGACACACCCTTCTCCTACAGAGGGATTTGGGTGGACCATCTGCTGACATTTTTGTTGTTGTTGTTAGCTGCACCATCAGGGATCCCCCTATCTTTGTAGATGTTTTTCAAAATTGGTCTTTTTTAACTTACACACACAAAGCAAAATACCTTGTCCATTTTGACAAAAAATGTATATTAGAAGTGATAAACAGGGAAAATAATTTGGTTTGGACAATTATAATCTTGAAACACAATGAAGCAGAACATGAATTTTCAACTTTTCCTTGAACAGAATGAAAGATCAGTGATAAGCAGAATTCCCCAGAAAATAAGAAGAGATAGAATGCAAGTTCCCTACAGTCTCTATAGTATTTACTAGTTCTTAGCACTCTTCTTCCATTATACTCTTTGGCTTTCTTCCCTCCGGTCACAAACACAATTTAAACTCTTTGACCTGTGGTCCTTGAAAATTGATTAAATAAAAACTTCTCTTTTTCCATTAAAAGCATCCATATATTCTATATAGACAGTAGGGATTAGAATCTATGCTGTGTATTGAATTTATTGGCTGTCTCTTTTTTTTCACTTTATTGGGGGCTCATACAACTCATCACAATCCATACATCCATCCATAGTGTCAAGCACATTTGCACATTTGTTGCCATCATCATTCTCAAAACCTTTGCTTCCTACTTGAGCCCTTGGTATCAACTCCTCATTTTTACCCTCCCATCGGCTCCCCCCTACCTCATGAACCCTTGATAATTTATAAATGATTATTTTGTCATATCTTACACTATCCGATGTCTCCCTCCACCCACTTTTCTGTTGTCTATCCCCTAGGGAGGAGGTTATATGTAGACCCTTGTAATTGGTTCCCCCTTTCCAACCTTCCTTCCCTTCACTCTCTGGTATCACCACTCACACCACTGGTCCTGAAGGGATCGTCTGTTCTGGATTCCCCGTGTTTCCAGTTCCTATCTGTACCAGTGTATATCCTCTGGTCTAGCCAGATTTGTAAAGTAGAATTGGGATCATGATAGGGGGCGGGGGGAGCATTAGAACTAGAGGAAAGTTGTACATTTCATTGGCTGTCTCTTAAGAGTTCATCTAAATGGAAGCACTGTTTTAGAAACAGACAAAAAGGTATAGTGTACAGTATATGCTGGTATGTTCATTAAAGCATGTGTATCTACGAGTGAGTGAGTAAACTCTGTGATCTTGTGACCAGGACCAGTCATGGGCAGTTTAAGCATCAAGTGTGATCCAGAAAAGCAATTGGACTAATTACACAAAGCACTGGTACATATTGACACTCTCCGGGGAAAGGGGGGGCTGTTCTGTGGTGAGAAACCTAGATATGCTCTGCTGTGGTCGTCAAAAACATGACCGTGTTTCTCCTGAGAATAAAGCTCTGCCTCCTGGACAGATTCTAATGATAATTAAATTCTTCCTACCGACAATCCCTTTCTGGTTTCCGTTGGAGGAGTCATTTATTTTCTAGTTTGTACTCTTGTTCTCGGCTCTGAACTCTAGCTGTCTTGAAGCCCAGAGATAATTGCATTTCAGTGGTGGGCAAAGTATTACAGTTCATGTACTATATTGTAAAATACTTTCATAGGAACATATCTATTATAAATCTGTCTCATCAATATAGGCATTTGGTGACATCTTTTGCACTCTAGAATGATATAATTGAAAACACTATGCACATACTAAACCTAGAGGAAATAATAATCAAGTAATTGACAGCATCCTAAATATTTTATAACATATATATATTTGATGTACCTAAAATAAATTAAATGAAGAACCACTACTAGTATAAATCAGAATATTCTTAAGAATTTAACATATTCATCTATTTTTCTGAATTTTTTCTATATAGGAGTGTTGAAGCTCAGCCTCTCAACCCCCAACCATAACTGCACAGTTCTCAAAGGCTTGTATCGTTCTAGGGACTCACTGGGAAAGAACTGAGTTAACGATGGTCTGTATTCACGTTGACTTCTTTATTCAAAGACTTATTTATAGAGAAAAACAGGTTTCTCCACTCACCAAGCCACTTTCTCATTTTTATTTAAATCAGTAACTATCATTCTGTGAAAATTTCAAGCAAATGAACAGGGAAAGAATCTGGGAAAGGCTGTGTTTCTGAACATCCACAAAGTAACTCCCATTTGCAGTCGCTCAGCTTCTGTTTATTTAGTCTCCTGAAGCCAACATCTAGTTAGTTCACCTTCCTGCCTGAAATCCTCCATATCCTTAGGCCTACAGCTTACACCCCTACCTGTGAATATTGCATTGGTGCTCAATTGCCGAAGTACATCTCATTAGCATGATTGGCAAGCATATGATTAAACTTTGGAAGGTATAAGGCCAACAAACAATAGAAGAGGGTCTCCTATCTTTGCCTTGTTTATCTTACCACCCAGGAGGTGCAATGAATATGGAGTTGACATGCCTTTTTCCTGCTGAGAGCTAACACTGAAGAGCCAGTTCTAGACTATCAAAATATTGTGCAAAGTATGTATAAGTGTTGTATAAGTGTGATTAAATGAAGGTTTTGTGATTATGCTTGGTCTGCTCCCCAGGAGCATTGCGCACACCCCACCCCCACCCCAGAATCGTGAGTTTGAATAAGGCACCACTGCATGAAATTACACTCCGTCCTTAATTCCACAAATGTATGTGTTGCTTAGTTTCCATTCCATTTTGTTTTGAATTTCAGTTTCATTTAAATTGTAGGTTAAAGGGAACACTCAAAAGCAGTTTTACAATATTTCTAAGTTTCCAACAAGGTTAATGAAGTTCACCACTTCGATGGCATCTGAAAATGAAGGGGAAAGATGATTTGTGTAGTTTCATTCTGAAACCACTGTGCAGAGGCTGGCAAATGCATTATGAAAGCCAAATTATAAGAACAAACCCATAATAAATGTGTGAAACCATTTCTTTTTAAAAATTACAGTATACACTCATTCAGTTCATGCTGTCTAGGGACAAGGTAGACCTACATGAAAGATGTCTTATAGAATATTATCATGTTCTAAAAAAAACAAAACAGAAAAAGAAATAATTGTCTGTGCTATTATTATTCAAATCAATTCATCAGGGGTTCTTGGGGGAAATTCACTTTTACTACATTTATGGTTAAAGAACATATTTGTACTTAATGTACCTATAATTAAAAAAATAATTAGAAAATCTATGTACATATCGCTAGCGTTTCAAAATACACGTATTTAAGAGTGACTGATTCAAATTCTGTATAGGTAACTTTATTAGCATTCAGAGGAGTAGTCATGAAAATTATCCATCACATTCATGACCCTTCTGCTGAGTTCATACAGCGCTTATCTTCGGACCAAACAGATTATCCAATATGAGGGCATTTCCTCTGCGCTAGCTATCAGCCCGCAGTGAGACCCCTAAATATCAGAATTTGTTTGCTCATAAGGCAAAAGTTAATGCCTTAATTTGGTTATAACATCTGTTATTGACCATCTAGAAATCAAAGCAATAGAATGTTAATTATGAATCACTGACCACTATTACAAATGGGCCCTGCATTAGAATTGCAAAGAAACAGTAATTTTCACAAGTTCTATCAAAGATGATGGCAACATGAGCACATATCCTATGTGATCAACTATCTTTCTGCTCTGAAATAGCAGAGTCAGACAGAAATGCAAAACGTCAACCATAGACTTATTTCTTGAATGTTCGAAACTGCTAGATTTTTAATGTTTCAGATGTCCTCTAAATACTATAATTAAGATGATTTATCAGATAAACTGGTGGATCGATTTTGTGCATGCGATTCAATAGAATCATTCTTGTTTTGCTGGAATATCTCACCATTTAATTTTCCAAAATATGAATCACATACATTCTAAAATATCTATATGCTATTATATGATGTGTGAGCTTAACTTTAAACTAATACAAAGATTAATGAAATCAATAGGATGCATAGTGGTATGTAAATAGGTCAGTATCTATTTTTGTATCATAGATTGATATTTATGGACTGCAAGTAAGTTCTCAATACTACTCTTCCCACTTTTGCAAATGTGTGAAATTTGTCTAACAAAAAAGTTAAAGGCATCTTTAAAGTTAGGTTTTCAAATTGGTGATTTTTAGGGTAGGTCCAGTGAGCCAATATATTTTATTTAACTCATATAGTTTTGAAAACTGGGAAATTTCACATAGCTATCTGAGTTTCCAGGTTTTCTTGAAGATCAAAACATTATTGCAACATCAGGTCTATATTCCTTCACAAACATGTTCAAGGTGTTAGACAGGAGCCTCTTCTGTAGACAGGACAAGGACTGACTGCACTCAGTGAGCATCCCCCTGAGACCACGGACCGTATTTATTTCACCTCTCTGGTTTTTGTAGAGGAGCACTGGCAGTGAGGTGTGTAAAAACTTGACTGAAAATTATAACGTCAGTTTAGATGTCAATTGCTCCTTTTGGGGAAAAATATGAGAAAATGCTTTCATAAAGATTAGAATATTGAAAACCCTATGTACAAGTCTACTCTACCCTATAGGGGAACTATGAATTGGAATTGACTTGACAGCAATGTGGATGTCAATTTATGTTATGTTAAATTATAATATTTTTTGTAGATGGGAGGGTTCCTAGTAGATATAGTGCATTGGCAAAGTGGTCTGTTTCTGTATTGAAACATGGGGTTATTCAGAATGATCCAAGTGTTTATTTTGAAAGAATATGGCTCAACCTTCTTATTTCTCAAGAACAATGGAAACTCAGGCTATTATGTGAAATTCCACAGTTTTCAAACTGTAGGGGTCCAAGGTTGGCCATAACAGGGATGGATAAATCAGAATATTGTCCAAGAAATATCACAGGGGAACCCCAATCCAATATTATTGTCTTATGAATGGCCTGAAATATAAATATAAGGGAAAATAGGTAACAAATATATTTGAAATACAAAGGAAAAATCTCCTTTCTAGCCACCTAAGATTTACCCTTCAGACAAGCAAATTTTATAACAGTGACTTACCCATTTAGGATCTGTGATGATTGAAATGCTTTATTCCTGAGCTCAAATGTTAATCTTGCTATGTACCAGCCAAAATCTAATCAGCTCCTCTGATTAGAGTAGTATAATCACACACATATACACATAACATGCACATACCTAACTGCATATTAAAATATATTTTCCATTTCAAAGAATTGTAAATCAAGTATATAAAGGTGAAAGGAGAAAAAAGAAATACATCAGTGTTGAAGTGAACAGAAGTAAAGAAGAAAAATGAGTTATGGATGTCATTATATATCATTCATGTTTAAAAGAACTTTTTTAACATGAATATTCAATTTATAAAGTCTTGTTATAAATCAGCCATCATCAGTGAGAGATTTATCTTGCTTGCCTGTGTGATATAATAACTCATTGCTTTATGAGGAGAAAATGAAAGAGTAAATAACTAAATTCATTAAAACCTTATATATTACTGTCTAGAAAAAGACCAAGTGATTGAAAACTGCTAAGCCATCAAATAGCCAATTCTTTTACATATAAATACTTCAATGAGCCTTTCTTAGAATAGGTATTTCAGATGTAGTAACAAGAAATAAAAATGGTACAGTATTGGGTGAGCAGTTTGTTAAAATTCTCAGGAAAGTATTTTTGGAAAGGCGGGGAAAGAGGGAGTGTACAAATTATCTTCTCTAGAATGCAGTAGTAAAGATTTTCGTTTCACCAAGGGTGAGAACTTTAATTACAGAAGAACATATATATGACATATAGGAAACATATAGCAAAGTTCAGCACCAAATTTAATAATATGTTTGCAATTGTCTCTCACAGATTAGGTCTAATAACAATATACTGGCCATTTAGATACAGGGAAAGCCACTAGTATTGGGGGCTAGGTGGAGAATAAAGAGATGTCAGGCCAGTTTCTTATTCATTCAAAAAGATGAATGAAATGTCAACACGGCAAATTCCTCTCTAAGTTCACTTATAACCTTATTTAAAAGTCATTCACCCCAACAACGATGTAAAAAATAAATTTAGTCATTAATTTCCTAACAATATTTAGTCTTGTGTTAAACTTAGTCTTTCCCTAGACTGTGGTGGGAAATACACTGCAACACAAACAACAAAAAAGAAAACAATAAATAAATACATGCAATACAAATCCACTCAGACTTAAATGTGAGTGTCATTGATGCTCCTCTTTATTTGAGATTAAATCACTAATTCTCATGCGTGGTGAATATCTTTGCCCTCTGCTGAATTCTACGTATTTGGAAAGAATAATGGTCATATGACTTTCAGACTTGAGTAAATAAATAAAAACAACACATGTATTGAAAACCAGTCCAGGCCCAAAGTGTATCACAGTGGGATCAAGTGACAAGGTTTTAACCCTTCAAGTCAGGATTGTCATGTTGATCTCCTATAATCAACTCTCTAATACTCTCTGTTTGGTAATCAGTTTATTCCCATCCCGCAATTGTGGATAGAGGGAATTCACCAGAGGTTTACTTCCTGTGTTGATCTCTCAACTGTATCTTGGGCTTTCACTGTCATCCAGAGCTATCTGCACACCAGAATTTCACAATTTAAGCTCTGATACTATTCCCTCCTTCAGTTTTTGATGATATAATTTACAATCTCAGATGTTAGTGTATTTCTTCCATATGGACTTACTTGACAGCTCACTTAGAAGGCTGTGTTTGGGGGGAAATAAGCCTCTAAGATCCCAGATGCTATTCTGATAGCTGAGCACCATCTAATTTCTTCATCACACTTTGCTGTAGCACCCATATCTTCTGTGTTTTCTACATGAGGGTGCATATTGAGCAGGGTAATGTTGTAAGAATTACTTGTTATTAAATTGGAGTTAGCATGTGTTAGACCGGGTTCTCTAGAGAAACAAAACCAGGACACTTCTGATTTTATATATATATATATATATATATCACCATGGAATAAATAGCTAATTAGTCCACAGAGCAGTACAGAGGTCTCAGTTCAACTCACTTCCATGAGTCCAACTCACAGGGCTGTTGAGGGAAAGTCAAGGAAGCAGACAGCTGCGTCTTCTGTAGAGCAATACAGGCAGTCTGGCCACAGGCAGCCAACATCAGGGCAAGTCACCAACAGTCAGCCAGATGACAGCATCTGACAGTCCCCAGCTCAAGAGATGTGTACACGATCAGTGTGGCTAAGCAGGTCTCGAAGGAACCTCAAACTATAGCAACAAGGTAGTGTAGCTTGCAAGTTGAGGCGGAGAACTATGTAAGGCAGCCACACACTGGTCCAACCATCAGAGAGCAAGAGACAAGAAAGGCAAGGCTCACCAAGCCACTTATCTTTTTGCCCTTCCATTAAGCATCAACCTTATTAATCCCACATGTGTCCATTGCCCAGGTTGTAACAATAAACTTACCTATCACATATTCCTAATATTTTGCAGACATCGTTTTCATCAAGAGATTTAAGATATTTGTGGTTATTTTAATCTTGAAAATTCCTTCTGAGTTGTGTGTGTCTCTGTTTTCCGTGGAGATGGTGTTTTCCTGCTGTACACAACAGAGGATTCCTGTAACATTATCACTGGATTCCAGGCTCAGATGTTCATGGTTGTGACTCTAGCTAGAGTTTCCCTTCTTCAGAGATCCTCTACTGACAACGCCAATGTCCCAATGAAAAGATTGTTATACAACATTTAAATATTGTTTTACTTTATAAAGGTTTTTGAATGAATGTTGAGGATAAATATTTGTCCTCAAGCTTTTTATTACTTTACTTTATATGTTTTCCAAAAATTATGTTTATAAAAATATTAGCCCACTTCTTGAGGAAGCTATTGTTTGAAGGGATACTATATTTAGGCTATAGGACTAATACTATTATTGCTGCACAGCCTGTAAAGTTAACATAGAGCTGGTAGTCTCACGTTTCACCGGGGCTTGGAAAAGGATGTGTTTAACCAGGGGCATATGCCCTTGGTCTGAAATATCCCAGATACATTTTCTCCTTTTTTGTACTGAAATTCTTTATAGCCCTTCACAAATTTCTACCTCTAAAACCTAAAAACACCAAGATACATTTATTACTGGAAATCATTCCCTGTACCCAATTTCCATATGAAACAAGGTGGGAAATTCTTTAAAGATATATATGAGGCATAGTATTACCATATTATCTTATGTTCCTAGAATCAGCTCATTGTCACACAGAGTTCAGAAATTTGGGAGTCTAGACAATTTTTAAATCTCATATTTTCCAAATACTATAACTGATAATATCTAGAAATCCAACTTGTCTACTGATAAAATACAAGGAATTTTTTTCTTTCCATTGTTATTATTTCACCATTTTTAAAATTATGCTTAATCTATCCAATATTTCTGTGTAGGCATCTGATGCTCTGAAATCAGCTTTATCAAGAGAGAATGATGGTTTTCTCTAATATTTTTCATGCTCTGTTGTGAAATTAACCATGAATAATAGATTTCCAAAGGAAATAGTTCTGGCTCCTTCCTGTAAAGAAGATTTATATAACAGTGTTGCGTATTTACCAGTCACTAATCAAATGTGAGTTGAACAGAAGGGGTCTAAAAATATATTAATGAATAAATTATAATGTATAAGTCATCATCAGTTCTTAAAACTGCTGAGAGTGACGTCTCAAATGGTTATGGCACCTATTAGAAATATCTAATAATCATCTAAGTATTGCTGTTTCAATTCTTTAATTCTAAATAAATATGTTTTATATTATATGTTAAAGGTAGCTGTCAATGTTGCTTTCACTCTAATGAATTTTAATGTGTTTCTGAGATAAAGAGAAAAGTCTGGAGGTAAAAATAGTGAAGACTGCCCTTCAGGGTGCACACGATCCTCTCTGTCCTCCGTGCAAACACTGAGAGTTTGTGGTCAATGTCCAGGTTCTAGATTGAAAACTTCACTCAGTTGCATGGACAAGGAATGGCACGGAAACTCAGAAACCATTGCTCAAAGGGAAGAGAGAAAAGTAGGACGAAAATAAAGAAGAGTTCTAATTTTGTGTCCTAGAACTATCTTTTTCTCACACTTACATGAAGATAACTCAGAAAACATTACTACAAAATCACAGAAACATGTTATAAATAAAAACAGTAAAATGTGAAGCTGTTGTTTCTCTACACAACCACCAACTAGGTCTCTACACTTCTGAATGCAATGTTTCTATCTCTCTAACCCTTCTTTAAAAGTGATGTGTTCTTTATTTTATACCACAGCCAGATCCACATCCAGGTATTTGCACCTTTGAGAGACCCAACTCATGTTCTTTTAAATTTTACTTTGAGTTTGAAGAAATAAAGGGAGACTGAAGGGGCAGTCAGGGATGTAATGGGAATGGGGTAAGGTTTCTTATAACATGCTCGTAGTATAGTTCGTAGTAATCTTGAAGAATGGGGGAATGAAAAAATCTCATTGCAACTTTCCTGGCATTTTCTAACACAACTTTCTATTTACTTTGCTTTTTCCATAATCTCATAAACTCTTATGGCAATTCAGTGTCCTTCCAGAAAATCTATCAAGATTACCCCTTTGGTATAACAAAACAGACAATGATCGTCATACCTTCTGAATATACTTTTGGGTAGTATACAGATCAGCCTAAAATATTACAGGGGAATAAATCAGAAAATATGAAAATGTTATCTGAAATACAGATTTTTTAAATTATGGTTTTAAATAACAAATCAAGTGCGTATTAAACTTTACACAGTCAGGTTTCTAAATCAGAGTCCAATAGAAATTCCTGTCAACAAAAATAAAAAGGAATATTTTCACACTCTGAAACCATACCTGAACTTGCATTTACTGCATGACTGATTACAACTGGCACTCTTGCACTTAAAATGTACCCAGTCTTTAAAGTAGCTGAAATGGGGCTGGTACTATTTTCATTGTTATTTACTTTATGAGTGATTGATTCAAGGTTGCATTATTTAGTCAAGATACAAATCTGTGAAGGCTTCATACCTAGAACATGAGTCCTTCAAATGCCAGGTGCTCATATTTCTCGCTTTATATTAGTTCCTCTCTTAAAACTCTAATGCCCTGTGCATACCTTATTAAATCCTCAAACCCATGCCACTGAGTGAAATCCAACCCATAGCCCCCTATATAGACTTTCTGAGACTGTAAAGCTTGATAAGTGTGAAAGCCTCCACTTTCTCTCGAGGCATGGCCGATGAGTTTGGGTCACAAACCAGGGCCCCTTATGTACCTTACTAATACACAGGAACCAACTACCCCACGCCCCATATTAAATGGGCAAACCAGCTATCTCATTCAGAAAGTAATTAGCAAACATTTATTTGGGGGGAACTAAAAATCTACCATTAATTCCCAATACATTTTGAATATGTACCCTTTCTCCATATCTGACTGTCTCTCTAAGATATTACTCTTTTCCTTTTCAATTCCTTACTAAGTGATCTTAGTACCTGAGCCCTCACTCCCACATCTGTCCTGCCACAGCACTGAAGTCCCCAAAGTAGCCAAGCTCACAGCCACCAAATGAACTCCAACCCAGAGCTCCCTATAGGACAGACCAGAACTGTCCCTGGGGTGTGTGGGGTGGGGTGGGGGGTGGGGGCTGAAGCTATAACTCTTTATGGGAGTAGAAAGCCTGAGCTTTCTCCACAGAGCAGCTAGTGGTTTAGAACTGCTGACCTAGAGGTTAGAAATCCAAATAGTAACAACTATACTGCCAGGGTACCTTACAATGAGGCCAGCGTTGTAAAATACAAATTCAGTATGTGGGTATCTTGCATAAAACATTAAATATCATGGCAATTCTTTTTGGAATCATGATCAAAATCTTTAAACTGACTTCCAAAACATTGATGGTTCTCCCAATGTGCATGCACACGTATACACACACACACACAATTTTAACCTACCTTCCAGAATTAGCCATTGATGCTGTCACTGGAAACTAGATTTCTCAAAGCAATGGTGTCCTACTGCCTCATTTTTTTTAAATTAATCATCTTCTATTGGAAATGCCTTTTCTTCATCTAACTTCTTTTTATGCCTTTTCCATCTAGTTAAGTTCTATTTATTTTTGTCTGGTTCCATCTTAAATGTCATTTTTTAGAAAGGCTTGTCTTGCCCCTTGGAACTTTGTTTAGTTCTCTCTTCTTTTCTTACATAGCACTTGTCACTCCCCATTATAATGATGACATTATGTGTGTGATTATTTAGAAATTGCTGTTGCCAGAAACCTCTCACATCCCTGAGATAAGCACCAAGGGTGTTTCATTCTCTCATGCACTCCTCCCACCTTTCAAGGGCCACACTGAATTGCTATCTATTGAATCCATGAATAAGAAGAAATTTTCTTTCAATTAACTGGTGGTTTTGATAGTAGCATGAGTTGAAACTATTCATTGCTAAAGTTTTATTAGAAGGCATATGTATGAAGGCATCTGTATAAAAATATAAATTTCCATTCCTGGCCCCTGGCAAGTCAGCAGACTCGGACGCTTTAGACAAAGGACACTACCTCTAAGGTTAAGTTTGTGAAATCACAGCTATGCAATATTTCCAGTTATCACAATATGTCAAAGTGTAAAAACTCCAACATCAATCTCTTTGCAAAGAGCAATTAAGTCTATATTTATCTAAGGAGGCACTATAACGGTATGAAGAATTACAAAGGCAATGTCTACCTGTCATAAAAATGAATGTAGTCTGAATTTCTTGAGAATGTTACCAACCCAAACTTATTGTCACTGGGTTGCTTCCGACTCACTGGGACTCTATGGACAAAGAGAAACTGCTTCATAGGCTTATCACGGTTCAGCTCTTTAAGGAAGCAGCCTGTTAAATCTTTTTCCAAGGTGTGGCTTGTGGGTTTGAACCACCCAATTTTTTTGTGAGAAGCCAAGCACCTTAAACACTAACCCATCAGAGGAGCCTAGTAAAATAGATGCCCTAGAATTATACAGGAGATCATGGCGGCACAAAGTACTATTGGACAGAAGGGCTAGTAAGCTACTTTAAAAATATCAGCCACTAAAAATCTTATGAAGCATATTTCTTCACTGATATACATGATTTGTAATCAATTCCATACCAACTAGTAGTAGTCAGCTAAAGTCTCATATGCAAAAATAGTATCCACTTTCCCCACTAAAGCATGACCTTTGATAATGATTAAAAAGGATGGAGTAAAATATTTGGGATATTAAGATCCAACATAAGTTGGATGAATAAGGACAGTGGACAAACTTTTCCAACTTTTCCATAAAATAGTTGAAAGTTCGGGAGTCATGAAAGGGCATTATTCTTCAGCAATTAAAGTTGGGATGCATTCTAGATTAGTTTATAAAGTACATTATGAAGCTCAAACCAAGGAATTTGAGTAAAAAATTTAAAATTATACAATATCACTACTTTGGCTACAAATATATTCTTGAATGTGGTGGCACATATAAGGGATAAAATTATGGAAACTTCTTCGACATAACCAAGGAAACAAGTTGTTGGATACGTATACAAAGGAAACCAGGTCAGGCAGAATAACATAGTTCATGAAAACAACTTTCTCCATCCTACTGGATCAATAGCAAATAGTGCTGGAAAAGCTCGTGAGTGACCATGCAATATGTACCTGTTGGTCTCTCCCCATGCTGAGGGAAGAAAGTGCAATGAAAATTGACAGATACATGGAAACAATTAATCCAATGGAATAACGGACCATGCAAACATCTGTTCCCACAAACTGGGAACAGAACTAGTTGATGCTCAGCTACCACTCCCAACTGCTCCGAAAAGGATCACAATAAAAGGTACTTGATAGAATGTGGAAAAATGTGGAACATAACTCAAAATCATAAGACACAAGACCAATTGGCAGGGTGGAGACTGATAATAACCCCAAGACTGTGAACCTTTTCTCTTCAAGTATAGAATGGAATTCATCTCTGTATTAGAATAATCAACCATTCAATAACCAAGGGCAAAGATCAGAAGGTTGGGAAAAGGAAGAATGGAATCAGGGACTGGGAGGGAGTAGGATAACTGACGTCACATTGAGGGAATTACTGTAAAGGAGTTGAATCAGAATGTGTAAACTTTCATCTAATGTGCAATAAAAAAGTTTTATTTCATAATGATAATGGCACTTATTTTTGATGATGAAATAAAGAACTTATTTGAGAAGTGTTCTTATTTATATGTCAATCCTCAAACAAGTTACAATTACAGGTTAAAATAAAAAAAGCATAATGTTGGTGGCTTACAATTGGATTGATAATTAAAATGTCAGAAGTTCAAAACCACCAGCAGCTTTTTGGGAGAAAAATGAGGCTTTCTAATCCTGTAGAGATTTATAGATTTCAACACTCACAGAGGCAGTTCTGCTCTGCCCCCAAAGTCAGTGTGAGTTAACGTAGCCTCAATGGGAGAGAGATCTTTTGTTTCTGTTTTTATGTTCACAGGAAACAAAAACCTTCGGTCCTCTAAATCTTCTTCGTAAGACATCATACAAAAATTTAAAATGCTGTCATTAGTTCAAATTTACAAATAAAATACCTTGAATGATTTTAAAATATATTGTTATATATGGAATGCCATGTTGACCTGGAAAATACACCTTTGGCAATCACTGATCTAGCTATATATCACAGTTGCCACCGGGAAAAATTCTCTACTAACATTATGGGTATCTACTACATCAGCAGTTTTAAATCCTAACTATATCATACAACCCCTAGAAAGACTTTTAATTATTTAAGAGTAAGAACTCAGTAAATGTTTCTCTAGTTGATTTGTGGTTTCTGTATTAGTTTAAGAAATTAACAATAAATAATAAAATACTGTTTTCTCAAAGTAAGTTGACCTCAATGACATGGATTCAATAATCTTTTTGGATCTTCATTTGTTCATGTGGCATAACTCTAAATGAGAAGGGACATCCTCAAATATAAATGAATAATCAAAATATAGAATGTAAAGAAGATGTAGGAAATTTGAACATTATAAGTTATGAAGTGGAATATATGAAGATCAACATCTTTGGTGGTAGCTAGCTAAAGGGACTGGTTTGGGCCATTTTCAATCAGAGAATTATTAGGTCTACTATGTCTACAAATATAAATTAAAGATAAATGACATCACATTCATTTTAAAAAATAACATTTTAAGGTATATCCTGATACACAAGCTGTCAATAAAAAGATATTATCGATACACTTAAAAGTAAAACCAGTAAGACTATTATAAAATGTATGCATCAATCACTAAGGTCAAAAATGAATGAATACATTGAAAATTTATACCTACTTTGGCAGTGTGATATTGATCAAGCATGCAATCAGAAAGAGGAGATATTTAACAGTAAATACTGTTAAATAGTTATGCTCGACTATGGATGCATGGATAGACATGCAAACACTGCAAGTGTGGGAGTATCCACATTAAAAGGTCTTGCACAGATTGTGAAGAAACTATGGAACACAAAATCACACAACAAATCAGCTTTATGATCAGATTAACATTCATGGAATCTCTGAGGCCATTGGCATTAATTACTCTCAGGTCTGGAACTAAACTAGCCACCGTGACTCAATTTTCAGCCAAAGAAGAGTGAATCATGCACACCCTAGAATAATAAACTATTTGAGATGAAAAGTGTAATATTTACCAAAGGACAAAGTTCAGGAAGCTTGGAAAAGAAGAAATGGAAATGGTAAATATAGGAAGAAAGTGGAATGAGTGTTTTTACATTGAGAGGCTTGCAATGAATGAAATGAAACAAAGTGTATAATGTTGTCGAATGTAAAACTAATTATTTGCCCTGTAAAACTTCATTGGGTTTGAAATAAGAATACGATGCATTCATAATTACTAATGATTGAAATGCAAAATATCGGAAACAAAGATGATCATGGATGGAAAAATGCTTTCATATTATTGCATTGATATAATTTGGCGAGACCAAATATTTCTTTATTATAAATGCTTTTTGCAACAACATAAATGAGGATAATACTTGTGTAACCTCCCTGGAGAAATACACAAGTATCAAATCAATTATAATTGTTGAAAGAAAAAATGGAGGAGCTTAATGTCATCTGTCAGAGGAAGGCGAGGGGAGGTTGTAGAAGGACCATCAATGTCTCATCTACAAGTTCAGTTGCCACGGAAGAAAGTTAAAACAAGTTGGCCAGTGTAAAAATATGGTGCTGAGTGCATCCCACCTAAATGTAGATACCATCTCCAGAATGCATTTGACGTCTTAAACACATCACTCCATGTCCATGTGATGGATAAAAAACAGGTAAGAAGACTGCAGAATTGATGTTAGGGAGTTGGAGAAAAATAGTAAATACACTATGGTTTGCCAGAAGAACAGATAAATCCGTGCTGAACAAGTGTACCCAGAATGAGTGTTAGGAACAAGGATAGTAACACTTTTTCTCATGAAGGAGCATCAAAAAGGTCATGGAAAAAGTCCGAAGAAGAACATCGTGCTTGACTAAGCAGACGGTCAGCAAATGAGAGGAGACCACTCAATGAGATGAACCGACATGGGGCTTGAATTTGATAGGAATTACTGTGTAGACTCTGCAGGGTTGGGTCAGCATTATTCTGCTGTACATAGGGTCTCCATAAGGCAGAACTGCTTAAGGACAACTAGCAACGACAATATACTAATATGGTCATCCATTAAATAAAAGAGAGAAACATGTTGTAAATTAAAACTTTACTAATAATTTTACAAACCTAGAACCTCTTGAAAAGCACACCTCTTACTATACACCCTTAGCCATTAGTTTTTAGCTGTCTAAAGAAATGTTTATGATATCTTTATGGTGATATTTGAATTTCCACTTTCGAACATTCAGGGGAAATATTCTTAATGATTTCAATGACTGTAAAGAAAATTATTTTGGACACGATATTTCTTCCACTATGTGCAATTCTTGTCAAATTAAAAATACTGTGTTGACTCAATCTGCAGGGTTCTTTCTCTTCTCCATATTTTAATGCACACATGTCAGCATTTAGTATTCCAATGAACAACTAAAGAGGAATTGACAGACTGAATACATTTCTCTGAGCGCCTTGGAATACAAGCTTGCCACACATCCGTGGTTCTGCTTCGGTGTGACCTGTGAGCAGATTACTGGGTGGTGGATACAAATTCACCCCTAACAACAGATTCTACAGAAGCTCTCTCACTCACTAGCCTGCATTCTAAAGCAATTATACCTCACAGTTCATCCTTTCAGCCTTATCCTTCTCTGAAATGGTCAGTTCTTCTGGCTGACAGTGCTTGGGCATTTTTATTATATTTTAAAAACACAATTCTAGTGAAAGTCACAGATTTCTTGGTATGGAAAACAAGGATTGAATCAGGAAATAAATTAAAAATGCTATGTGATAATAAATATCTTTATGTCTCTCTATATTTCTACTCTAGATTTATCCTGTTCTACCTAATAAGAACAAAAATAATTTTGCCTTATTCAATTCACAAAATGACAATTAGAGGACACTCTATGTTTAGCAATAGTCAATAATGTTGTAGATTATGCCCCAATTCCTTCAGTATCTACTTGCATAGTAAATATTTATTGATGATGTACATTATGTTGAGATGGGTTAAGGCTTAGCTTTAACATAAAACTTTTGCTACTTTTCTCTAACCTTTATTACTTCCTAGTCTTTTTTTGTTGTCTATTTTGGGAAATGTTCCAAAATAAATTCAATTTTCAAAATCCTTTTTAAGTTGTATCATGGAAGAATACATTGTTTGGTTCAATTCCAAAGAATCGGGAGAATGGACTAGCTATATGCAGATTCTAGACCCAGCAAAAATGTAGCAAGCTTTACCACAGTACTTACACTGGAAGCAGGTAGCCACGGTGAGGACATATCCTTCCAATTGATTGGCTGATTAAATCAATTCTCATTCTGGAGATGATTACTTTACGTTAGATCTCATCCTGGGAGATAACTAGGTCCTAACTACCAAATCACTGAAAAGTTTTGCTTAGTCAGGTTAACATCAACCCTTAACTATCACCTCATGTTTCAAGCCTTTCAGGTATACCGTTTAAAATTTGAAAACAGATTAGTTAGTATAGCCTTTAAGATCATCTCGTCCTCTCTTCATAGGTAGTCAAATGTCTTTCATTCAATCTAGGCCAGGAGTTGGCAAACTGCAGCTCAAACCTACGTGCAGCTCTTTCAGTACATACACATGGCTCTGATGTAAATTGCGCTGTATTCAGACAATGTTGATTTCATTGGTTTGCAAAAATTTATGACTCGAATAATTTTTAAATCTTTGTGAGGGACAGGATTGATTCTCCTGTTCCAAGAGTGATGCCCCCTCATCTAGGCCACTGAACATTATTAGAAAAAAAATAAACAAAAATTAAAAATTACTTTAAACTAAGAGTGCTTTATAATCCAAAAGATTGTATGTATAGAAAGGTGTGGTAGAAAATTTAATGTCAACCTGACATTTCAGGCTAAGGATGGAGTCGAACTTGTCAATCAAGTCAAAGGCTGATGCAGCAACCTTGGGGATGTGGCCTTCTTATAAGGGTGACCCTGGATCATCCTCCTCTCTGTCTGCCACTGACTCTGGGAGCTGCCAGAGCTTTGCCATTTTCCCACCAACAATGAATCCACAAGACCCTGAAGCCACAGGTCTTGCATTCTGCATCATTGCATGTGACTGCATGAGTCTGAAGAGGGGCATTCAGACCAGCACTGGACTTAGGGACTTGTGTTGGACTGCTCTGGGGTAATTTCTTGATATGTAATTACTTCTTCTTATAAAGTTTTTTCTTAAACATCTATTAGTGTCACAGGATTTGTTTATCTCAGCACCCCAACCTAACACAGCAGGATATATTGTGTTAAAGCTTGAATGACATGAGAAAATCAAGAGCAGGAGACCGGGCTGCAGTGTGGAACTCGTGATGAACCTGTTCACCCCAACTGACAGGCCTAGAGTTGTCTAACTAATTACTCAAGAGAGTTGTGAGCTCCAGGTGAATCTGACACAAGGAAGAATGGAAATCCTGTTTCTGAATCTTACTGCCTCAATAACACGTTACAAAAATTTAATCACAATAGAAGATATCATTACAATGGAATTTGTTCCCTTCCTCCCATCCCCAGAACATACCATATTGCCAATCTAAAAATTTCTAGAAAGTAGAAACCTGAAGTGTTTTGTTCTTCCTTATGATGAGCCACTACTGGATATGTAGTGTAACCATAGAGAGCATTCTAATGTACAGTGAGTATTTCCTGTTTATAAACATTTTGGGTTTTTTTTCTGCATTTGTTTTTATTTTTTACTTAGAACAGTGGCAATAATTGTCCATGTTCCTGCTTGTCAGATAATCAGAGATTTAAAAGAATAATTGACATTTGGAAAGGGTGAGATCAAAAGATCTGAATTATCAAATAACAGCTGTATATTGTTTATTTACTACATGTCTACTCTCTGAGATATCTAACTGACCACAATAGTCTATAAAAGACTATAATTCTGAACATGTTAAAAAAATGCTGCTCTATAAATAAATATAATTTAAATGTAATATTCCACTGTGATATATAGGAAGTTTAAAAGTAAATTATTCAATCAACTGTTTACACAAAATTTATATAACAAAAATTATATAACATTCAAGCAAGATATGTTTGTAATCAGCTGTCTAGCTAATATTTTTTCTATCTGTTCATTATACCTATCTACCTACACATAAACAAGATATGTTTTTATAGAAACATGTATATGCTCATGTACATATGTGACATTTAAAAATATATATACATATAATTTATACATTAGGTATATAGGATGATAAGATCATGATAGAATTGTCAGAGGCATTAGTAATTTGCCTAAAATATATTTGTCAGATTTGATTCTTTTTGGTACTATTTTTTAAGAGAAAACATATACCTGTTGTTTCACAAGAACAGGCACTTTAGCATTTGTGTATATTTAATCTTTTAAGAAAATATTTTGGTTGCTCTACAGAAGCTTGCTCCAGGAGCAGCAAAAGAGAAGACACTCAAGGAGTTGTATTGACACAATGGCTGCAACAGTGAGGTCAAACCCTGCAACAGTTTGCCGGTACCTCAGGGGAGGGAACTGCTTCCTTTGTTGTGCAAGAGGCCACTCTGGGCCAGGGCATCTAACAACAAAAACAATAGCAATCTTTCAGCTGTAAGATCTCTTTGATGCTGATTCTTTGCAAAATGGCTAATTACCTGTATATATCCAAATCCTTTGCGCACTAAGAAAACTGTTTTTCAAATAAATGTGGGAAAATACTTAATATTGAAAATAACAAAACGTTCATGTTTGTGTTTGATAAAATTCATATTTGATAAATTAGATGGAAGTAATCTGTCTGTATTTTGAGCTAAGCAAGTGCTAAGCTCCAGCTGCAACTGTTCAGCAGAGGTTTTAATAAATGACATTAACCCAGAATTCTTCAAATTACTTCTAAAAACTTATAAAATTTTTCACCTTTGAGACAATTTCAGAACATTAATTAAAATATAACTTGCCCTTTTGAGCTATTTCTGCACAAGCATTTGTAACTCAATGTTCACGAGACAGGATAATTTGGGGTTGGTGTGAGTGGAGCGGTGTGTGTGTGTGAAGAGCCTCATAATGAAACACCACTCAGATGGTGACAATTTCTTTTCTTACAAGTCATGCCATTTCTAGTGTCATCCTTCAGGTATATGACGCTGCTCAGTTGGATTATCACTCATGCAGCTTTCTGCCAAAAAAGAGATTAGTTTTTGAGAGTTGTAAAGTTCAAGAGGGTGAACAAAATATCATGTAGACAGAAAGAATAAGGGGAAAGTTTTAGAGGGTTAGTAAAGTCCTCTCTCAGCTGCTTACATGTAATCAGAGTGATCACTGAGCATCTCATTGCGATTGACGCAAGATGAAAGAGAACTTTCCTGGGGATCACTAGGAAAAAAATGGAGTGCTTCTCCATCACACTGCAACGACTAATTCTTTCTCTTTTTTAATGACAATTTTATCCATGGCACTATAAAGAGATTCATTAATTAAATTATATCAAATAGATTGACTAGTGAAATATTAACGATTAATACAGGAATCAATGACAGAAAGTGGACAAAGAAGAGAAAAATAAATGAAACCCAATTTGGTTCTTTGAATGATGAATAGAATTTAAATGTTACATAGATTGTCCAAGTATGGTCAATGTGCTCTTAGGAGGCAAGGATGGCAAGACTTTATCTAACATTCGATGGCCATGTTGTCAGGACAGACAGACAGTGCCTGGAGAAGGACAGATACTTGGTAAAGTGGAGGGGCAGCACCAAAGAGGACGGTGCTCAAGGAGAACGATTGAAACAGGAAGTGCAACAATGCTCTCTGGCATAGAGCTATGGTGAGGATGGCACAGGACCCGGCAGTGTTTCCTTCTGCTGTGCCCACTGCCACAGGGGCTGCAACTCCCTGGATGACACCCAAGAACAAGAAGATTTCTCAAGAGAGAAGACATAAGTTATGAAAATTAGAAATCAAAGAGTCACTCCACTTTCACTTTGTTTGTAGGGGATTGGTCTTTCAAAGAGACGTGCTGTCACGGAATAACGACCCCAGGCTTTCCCGACTTGAAAGTATACTTGCCGCTAGAAAGAAAGCAACGCTAAGGCATGGCTTGAGGAAAATTATGAGCAACTCTCAAAGGCAAACAATCTTAGGTTGAATTTTTACACCCTCCCCAGTTCGGAGTCATAGTGACCCTATAGGGCAAGTGAGGACTGCCCTATAGGGTTTCTAGCCTATAGAGAATCAGATGACTTTGTCTCTTATCTTTTGCTCGCAGAACTACCAGTGGGTTCAGACAGCAGATCTTTGGGTGAGCAGCTAAGCACCTCACAATTGCATAATCAAGATTTCTTTTTGTAACCCAAGAACTCATAAAATGTTTTTTTGAATGAATAAATGAATTGATTAAAGAACACGATGATATTTTATCCCTACCGATTTATATTCAGAAGTTTATAATTGAAAATGGAAATTGATCTTTCTCTGATTGTTTATCATGGTCTCTGTATAACAAGTGATCCAGATACCAATTTAAATATATACATATATACATACATGTTTCTAATAAACAATCATAATATTTTCCAAGTATGTGTTTATTATATAGCCAGATTAAAATGAAATATTGAAACTAAAATAGAAAAAAATGGAAATGAAAAATCATTCTGAATATTCAAAAATGACCAAGTGCTTATCATCTGCTTGGATTGCTCAAAAGAATATTCAAATTTGAGATTTAATACTTGGCCCAAGGTTCTGAATTTAGAGCACTCCTAGTGACACATGCGAAACTACCAACTGTTCCTTCCGAGACCGATGAAGGGTTCTTTCTACCTCTGTGGGATTAGTCTCGAAAACCAACCAGGGCAGTCCTGAAAGACCAATCCCCTACAAACAAAGTGAAAGTGAAGTGACTCTGATTTCTTTCAGGGTCCCTGTGAGTAGAACTTGACTCTGGCATTGCGCTAGAACAGCCTCTCTGAGTGTGTCACATAATAGACGGCATACACGATCCTTGACTTGCGCTGGTGGTATAGTGGTGAGCATAGCTGCCTTCCATAATCATTGTCTTTCTAAAATTTAGAACAAATGTTGTAATTCTGAAACATTATTCGTAAAATGTTTAACTGACTGTACACCTACTGGCGAAGTTATTGTTGTATCCACTAATTTCCAAAAGAACCCCATATTGAAGAACATTGAAGTCTTTCCTAGAGCCATTCAGTTGACTTTTTAATTTTATGTAATTTGTGTGTGAGTGTGTGTGTTAATCAACATGGCTTTGGGATATACAGACAGAGATAAGCTAACTGGTCTTAAAATAACCTAGAAAGTGTAGGCTTCTTAGTCACAGGTTCTCTGGGGATTGGTCCGCTCTCTTTCTCTAAAGAGCCAAGAGAAGAGTCTCCACCAGAGACCAACTTCTTAGAAGAGCAGTTCGTGTGAGCATAGAGGCTGGGGTACCCCCGCCTCACAAACATGATCTCAGTTTTTTCACCCACAGTTATTCTACCTACACCCAAATGGGTCTGTGTGCACAAAATATTCATCCAATATGCCTTTTCTAGCCTGGCATGCTGGTGGTTACAACCTCCTCTGTTTAGTTTACACATATGTAGCAGGTATAATAATTATATGTTAAGAAAGCAAAATAAGGGAGGGAAGAGTCTCCCTCAAAGAAGTGATTCATTTTGTCTCAAATAATCGGGGATAAGAAATAGCCTGATTTATCTTATCTAGAATGTGCATAAGAACCCTGCATGAAAGTCCTTATAGATTAATCGAATGGATTAGTCTATTATTTACTTTTGTGGGTTGCTTTTATTCCCACTTTTCATATCACTGTTTTTAGATATTTAGAGGGAAAAAGGGTAAAAGATAAATGTTAGTATCACATGTGCTAATACCTGACAGGGATTTGGGCCTAAAATGCACAGCCCAACTTCATGATCAGATGCATAATTGTATAACCATGTATGCACTTATGTACATATATGTATTTTATTTGTTGACCCTATCATTGGATTTATATTTTCCAAAAATCTACTGTTTTCAAAGAAATTTTGTTTGATATTACTACTGCTCACATGTAACATTCTTTTGCTTCACCCTTTTCAAAGAAATTCATGATGTATTGCTTTATGAGCCACAAACCTTCAGTACCATTACTTCAGGGTTATACTTGGTTTTACAATGGTATTTCATCAAAATCGCGATCCAGCCATTAACTTTGATGAAATATAAAATTTCTATAAGATAAAGAATGTATCCTCAATGAGGATATGCCATTTCAAAAATAGAACAATATTTATTCTTTCACATAAATTTTGTGAATATTCTTCTTATGAGCCATATGCATGCAGTAAGAGATAGTGTGTCAATATTGTCAATCAAAGCATGTCATAGCCCTTCCTTTTATGGGGATTTCTGTAATGAAAGACAGCACTGTAAGTCTGCTCATCCCCTCTGTAGTTGAAAAATGAAGTTCTCACTTTTCACTCATGTTACTTCCTGACCTCCAACTATGAAGGCAACTTTGCTCCTGGGTGAAATTAATATCTGGTATGGATCTCTCTCTCCTTCTTTACTGGCTCTTATAGCTGCCAGTGTTAAGACGTTCCCCTGGCTATATTTGTATGAGATAGAGTCCACCATGGACACAGCTGAGATTTTTACCCTAATCTCCTCATGTGAATCTATAAATGCATTTAAAGCCAGGCGAAAGCCTCTCATTTCAACAGCAGATATAATTGAATGTTAAATATAATCCAGTTATGAATACAGAAACAGTTAACTCTATTGATGTGAAAAATATAGATGTTACTTAAAATAAATTAAGAAGTGACTGTTAGACTTTCTACTTAGGTAATGTACTAAAAGTTATACCAATTCTTATTCTGAGCACTGTTTAAAGTACTTTACATATTTAATTTTCCCAACAGCACTTTATAAAACATACTACTATTCCTAGTTTAGAAAACTAAAGAATAGAGAGACTAAATCAGTTACTAAAATTGTAGGTAGTAAAAGATTTAGCCAAGATTTAATTTACTACCAGATTTCATTTTATTTCAAATAAACCCACATGTTGTTTGGTAAAATAGATATTCATATATCAGAACAGCAAAATTTGTATTAGCATTTATTTTGACTCTCAAAGAACAAGTAAGTGTCTGCTTTCAGTTGTCTCAGAGATATATTTGATATCATTATAAATCCTATATTTTGGACTATTTGCCTCATTTTTGTCCTTCACTTCTACACTCAGAGCTTACTTAAAACGACAAATTAATCGATTTAAAATAGTCACAGTCATATTTATTTCATTTGTGTCATGCTCTACCTATGAATTCATCAGATGTCCTATATAGTATTCCTACAGTATCAAAACATGGGTGTAATTTTTAAAACTCAATTAGGTGATTATTTGCATTAGATTTTCTTTGTACTAAATAGTGTATGATGCTAAATTGATATAACATATTAGAAAAAGTAAAGATTATAATTATTTTAGCCATTCAGATTATTTGCAAAACATTTACTTCTGTATCATTAAAAAAATCTGTATCCAAATGGGTAGTTTTCAAGTAATGAGTTATGAGAATTTAATTAAGTGGCCATGGATATAAGCAAGAGTAAAAATACAGAAAATCTAAAGTTCATGGTTCATACTCAAATATTTCGTTATATGTAAAATGGGAGCAGAATTTTCCTCCCCTCTGCATAAACTGTTGGACTACTAACCACAATGTCACCAGTTCAAACCTGTCAGCTGCTTCCACAGCAGAAAGACGAGAATGTCTCCTCCTGTCTCAGAAATCCTACCGGGGGTCACTCTGAGTCTGAAGTGGCACAATGGCAGTGGGATTCAGCTGGGATTTTAAATGGTTTTAGATTCACACTGTATCAAAACTGGACAAGAAGGGACTTCAGTGGTAATCTAGTTTCATCCTTTTAATTTTGCAATGAATTAACTAAACTCCAGAGGTGCATTTTAAAGTGCCAAGGACGTATAGTCACTTAGAGGCAAAGACTGACTGTACTATAGATCATTCAATTTCCAATTCCATGTTCTTCCTGTTATGCAATACTCAACATGAGAAGACAGAGCTTTATGGGTGTCCCTGATGCTCCAGAAATGACAGAGTAGACATCATGTTTCCATGGTCCTCAGTCATCAGTCTCACTTATTGCCACATTTGTCAAGAGAGTTGGCTTTCTAGAAGCAGCATTTCAATTTCAAAGTATCAGTGTTGGCAACAATGGTTTTCCAGAGACGTGGAAATGGAGAACATACCCTGGAGAGTACATGCCGCAATGATAAGGTTAAGGTGTTTGCAAGACAGCCAGAATGCTTTCTGGATTGACAGAAACAGCTGAGTTACAAATAAACCAAACTTCTGCTAGTCATATGAGCCATCTTTTTTTTTTTCTTTTTGAGCTATTTACTTGGAAAAAACCCAAGCTACTATTATAATAGAGGCGTGATATATTTACTCTACATGTAGTTTCTCAAATAATTTGACGTTATAATGGTATCCTAGGTATACACTAGTCACGTGCTTAATATGGCCTCTTTTTATACCTCATCCCACAATCAAGGCCTTGCGTGTTCAGTGATTATATATTTAGTTGTTAACAGAAAGGGCAGTGGTTAGGAGCCGGAAGATGCTCCCCAGAATAGCTGCAGTCTCCTTCCGTCAAGAAACATACTTGGAAAGCTGGAAGGGCAGTTAAAGTCTGTCTTTTACGGTCACTATAGTAGAAATCAATTGGATATCAGAAGTTTGGGATATTATCCTATATTCCCATAGGTTTTGTTTGTTTGTTTGTTTGTTTTCTGGAGACATTTTAATTTCTTTAATTCATATTTGACTTTATTAAGAATGAATGTTAAATTTTCCATTTTAAAATAACTGAAATTCATTGTTATTTTTATGAACAAAGTCTGGTGTTTTCCTAACCTCATTTTAACACGGTAAAGTGTCAATAATATAAAAAAATAGAAATAATATAATATTTAAAATATTATATTTATGAAGATGCCATTAACTCTAAAACAAGGTTTTCTTGCCCCGTAGTCTTTATGGAAGATTCTACTATCTAGAATAATTGTTTACAAATAATCTCCATTTAGTGAGCCATTGTGGACAGAATATACACATGCATATTTCTTAATTACTTAATTTTACTTGTTAACAAATTGCAGAGGATAACATTATAAGAATTATCTTTTAAAACATTGCATAATAGGAAGGTAGGAAATAAATCAAAGAACTACATAGAAGTTCATCCGTATTGGAAAGGTCAAGCACGTTCATATGAAAGTTCAGGTTGAAACTGAAAAAATTAAAACAAGTCCCAACAGCTAGAATATAACCTTGAGTATATCCCACCTGAAATTAGAAAACCTCTCAAGAGCAGATTTGATGCATTGAACACTAATGACATCAAAACTATCATATAGGGAAAAAGCAAAAGTCCATTTAAAAGCTGGAGAAAAAGAACATATCAGTGTGGATGTCAGAAGAACTCTGAAACTTGCACTTGAAGGTAGAATAGCTTAAGCCAATGGAAGACATGAAAAAGTTAAAGATAGCTCTGCAGAGTGCAGTTCAAGAAGACAAGGTATGGTAATAGAGTGAAAGATACATAGACTTGGAATGTGAAAATCAAAAGCAGCAGATCATGCTCAGCACATCTCAAACTGAACAGATTGCACAGACAAAAATCACGGGTCAAGTTGAAACACTGAAGAATTACCTGGGGGAAGTTATTCAACAAAAAGAAGAATTAGCACAAGATGGAAGGTATACACAGAATCATTGTAATAAAAATAATTGATTGACTGCAAATAATAGTGCATTTGAATGATGGTATTAGAAGTGCAGTGGACTGCCTGAAGCATAGACATACAGCCAGAATGCTAGTGTTATCAGGAAAGACCAATCCCCGGAAGAGGATTTCATACTTAGTAAAACACAGGATCAGCAAAAAAAAAAGGAAGACTCAACAGGATGGTTTGGCACATTGCCTGCATGACAGCTTCAAACGTAACAGCTACTATTGCCTTTTTCCACTGGATCTGTCTTGCAGGCACCAGACAACAACCATGTTTTTATGTTGGTTAGGTGCCAGGGAGTCAGGTCCGACCCACACTACCTTATGTACAACAGAACCCAACACTGCCCGGCGCTGCGCCCTCCTCCCAATTGTTCCTACATGTGAGCTCATTGTTGCAGCCACTGTGTCAATCCATCTCTTTGGGGGCTTTTTACTTCTTCACTGTCCCTGCACTTGACCAAGCACGGTGACCTTCTCCAGGGACTACTCTCCTGACAACATGGCCAAAATATGTAAGAGAAAGTTCCACCATTCTTTCCTTTAAGGAGCACTACGTCCACACTTCTGCCTTGATAGATCAGTTTTTCCTTTTAGCAGTTCGTGATACTTTCGCTATTTTTCTGAAATACCACAATTCAAATGCAACAATTCTTCTTCTGCTTCCCTTATTCAATGTCCAAATTGGGGCAGGGACACTCTCATACTCAAAGTAACATTCTTGCTTTTTCATGTTCTAAAGATGTCTTGTGCAGCAGATATGCTTAATGCAACTCCTTTCTCAATCTCTTGATTGCAGCTTCCATGAGTATGGATTGTGGATCCAAAGAAGACAAAATCCTCAACAACTTCATTATTTTCTCCAATCATCATAATTTTACCTATTGGTCCAGTTGTGAGGATTTTAGCCTTCTTGATATTGAGTTATAATGCATACTGAAGGCTACAATCCTCAATCTTCACCAGCAAGTATGTCAAATCCTCCTCACTTTCAGCAAGCAAGCTTATGCCATCTGCATATCACAGGTCCTTAATATAGCTTCCTCTAAATCTGATGTTGTATTCTTCTTCAAATAATTCAGCTTCTTTGATTACTTGCTCAACAAACCGTTTTTCCCCCACTGTGGAGATTGTGTGTTGCTTTTAGGCTGGAACCTAGGGCGGCAGGGTCACCCAAAGTGAACAGATTTCCATGTCGCTTCCAGAAAAAGAAGAGACAATTAAAAAGGAATTGGCCACTGAATTTTGAGGAAACACCTGCTGTAAATCATATGATTAACTTTGAAACCTTACAAGATAACTAAAGCCTAATGCATGGAAGCAGAACACTGTCAGGGCTGGTGCCAGAGGACGGGGTGCTCCGGTTGCAAGGCATTCGAAAGATTTCTGGGGAGCTGCTTGCTCAACGTAAAGTTGGCCGTGGGGCCTGCTGATATGAATGGAGGTCAGCCTGTGAGAGGGTAGCTTCAGTGGCTTCATTTGCTCAGAAGGCACAACTTCATGTAAGAAGAAACAGTTGCAAAAATCTACTAATAATCAGAACTTGGAACAGAAAGATGAAGCTAGGAAAATTGGAATTCATTAAGAATCATGATCGGGATCCTAAGCATTAGTGATCTGAAATGGACTACTATTGGCTACTTGGAGTCAGAATTTCATATGGTTTACTATGCTGGGAATGACACAGTTAAGAAGAATGCTATTGAATTCATTGTCAAAAAGCCTATTTCAAAATCAATCTTGAAGTACAATGCAATCTGAGATAGGGTTATATCTATCTGCCTTCGAGGAAATCCCATCAATACAACTCTTCTTCATATTTATGCGCCAACTACTAATACAAGTAATGCACACATTGTGTAATTCTACCAATACCTTCAGTCACAAGTTGATCAAATATGCAAGAAAGATGAATTGATAATTATTGGTGATTGGAATGCAAAATTTGGGAACAAAGTGGAAGGAATAATTGTTGGAAAATAAGGTCTTAGTGATAGAAATGAACCTGGATATTGCATAATAAAATTTTTCAAGACCAATGACTTGTTCATAGAAAATACTTTTTTCAGCAACCCAAAATTCAACTATACCCATGGACTTCTTCAGATGGAATACACAAGAGGAAACTTGGCTATATTTTAGGGAGAGTAGCTGGAGAAACTCGTTATTATCAGCAGCTAAAACCAGGCCAG
Source organism: Echinops telfairi (assembly GCF_000313985.2). Classification (NCBI taxonomy): domain Eukaryota; kingdom Metazoa; phylum Chordata; class Mammalia; order Afrosoricida; family Tenrecidae; genus Echinops; species Echinops telfairi. Next base: position 52,087,897 of record NW_022107431.1, on the reverse strand, counting down.
GATCTGGTTGTGGAACAGTTCATCAATTGTTCATATGCAAGTTCAACTTGAAGAGGAAGAAAATGAAAACAAGTACCTGAGAGCCAAAATACGAGCTTGATTCTATCCCACTTGAATTTGGAGAACATCTCAAGAAAAGAATTGATACACTGAACACTAATGACAGAAGACCGGATGAGCAGTGGGAGGACATCAAGACTATAATTCATGAAGAAAGTAAAAGATCATTAAAAATACAAGAAACAATGAAAAGATCAAAGTCGTTGTCAGAAGAGACTCCAAAACGTATTCTGAATTATAAAGTAGCTAAGGAAAATGGAAGAGAGAATGAATAGAGAATTTCAAAAGACAGTTCCAGTTGACTAAGTCAAATATTATAATGAAATGCTCAAAGATCTAGAGTTAGAAAACCCAAAGGGAAGAACATGCTTAGCACATCTTAAACTGAATTGACTCAAGCAAAATTTCAAACCTCGAATTTCACCAGTTACAGATTCTGTGGACAAAATACTGAAAGATTCAGGAAGCATTGAAAGAAGATGTAATGAATACGCAATCACTGAACTAAAAACAAACACACAAACAAACTTATCTACATTCCACCATTCAGGAGATAGAATATGATCAAGCACCAAAGGTGCTGAATGAAGAAGTTCAAGCTGTGCAGAGCATAAGCCAAAACTAGGTTTCAAGAACTGATGGAACACCAATTGAGATGTTTCCACTGGAAGCACTTACTCTTCTATCCATACCAGCAAATTCGGAGGACAGCTACTTGACCAACTGACTGGAAGAGATCTACATGTGTACCCTTCCAAAGAAAGATAACTCAACAGAATAGTCAAATTACAGAACAATATAATTGATACCACATCCAAGCAAAATTTTGTTGTCATCCAACAATAGATGAAATAGTATATTGACTGGGAGCTGCGGGGTTTCAGGGGAGATTAAAAAGAGGCTGTGGAATAACGAGTATGTTATTGATGTTTGATGGACCTTGGCTGAAATTAGAAAATAAAAAAAAAATACGTGTCCTTCACGGGTGGTGCTAAGCCATGTGATTTTGTGGATCATAACAATCTATGGATAATCTTAAGAATAATGGGAATTCCAGGGCAAGTTACTGTGCTCATGCAGAACTCCTACATGGATCAATAGGCAGTGGTGTGGATAGAGGAAACCATACTGTGTGGTTTAAAATCAGGAAAGGTGTTTGTCATGATGGCATCCCCTCAACATACCTGATCAATTCGTATGCTGAGCAAATAATCAGAGAAGCTGGATTATATGAAGAAACGCGACAACAATATAAAGGCAATATTATTGATAAATCATTTTATCTTAAACCCAGTAAATCAAATCATCTTTGGAGACTGATATTTATATATTACAATTGAGCAACTTTTGGTACAACTCATTAGATTCAATCTCTTATTATTTCTGAGAATTAAAATGTTAAGCCTCTAGAAGAGGTATATATATATATTTAAATGGAGATCTATTTGATGACAAAGGAGAGATGATGGCACAGGGGTTATGCATTGGGCTGAATTCCTCATTGTCAGCATGAAACCAACAACTCCCGAGGAGGAAGATGGGGCTGTTCACTCCAGTAAAAGTTAGTTTCAGAGACCCTCCGGGGCTCTCCGTGTGTTGGCATCAAGTCGATGGTAGTGAGTTATTTGATGACTGGGAATCCGAACTTCGGATAGAAAAAGTTTGTATATATCTGACCTTTGCCTGGGTATAAAACTTTACTCTTTTATTTAAATTAAATTTCAGTGTATCCCTACAGACTACTTTAAGAAAATATATTTGGAGAATAAAGATGTTTCAATAAATTAATCTTAACTTTTAAGAAACAGGTTAAAATATATACACAGAAAAGAAGCTAGAGAGCATTGCAGGAGAAAATGGGACTCCCCATTGGTTGAACTGGTGAGTAGCTGAAATATGTCTTGAAGTCTTCTTTCTTTTGTTGTTATTTTTTTACCTTCCTCTATATTTTAAATACAGAGGAAGGTATGAGAATAAATATATAAATAAGGATAATACATTATGTGTAAAAATTATAAGGATATAGGTTATAGTTTAAGAGAGTCTAGTCTTTCTTATTAAATTTCTATACACAGGCATTACAGAGTATTTATTTCTCTATATATTCATTTTATTTCATTTCACTTTTAATCCTGTTCAGTCTGGATAATTTTTTTTCAATATCATTACTTACATGTTTCTGAAATTCTTGAAAAATCCAACCATTACTTTTCTTTTATTATCTATTGTTTCTTTTCCTTAAATTCTTCTTGTACTAGATTGAAGCTCCTTACTCTTTCCTTCATAACTTTCAACGTCTAGTGTTTGTCCTCTCTGCTTGTTTCTCAATTTCTACAGGATCCATTCAGTTAAAAATTATAGTAATTGCTTCTGTCTTCAAAAATATATAGTAGTGTACTATGTACTTCCCCTATTTTCAAAATTTGGCAGTTTTTCAAAAGTCTCTATTTCCATGATTTCTAAGAAAAAATGCTATGTGTTTTGTCTGTGCTCTCTTGGTTTCTTATTGATAGCTGTTATTGAGTTTCCCAACCCCAATACAACTGAACAAAAGGCTCCCCAGTCCTGAACCACATCTATGATTAACTGGAGATTATGATCGCTGTGATCCGTATGGTTCATTAGCTGACTTGTGGAAGTAGATCGTCAGGTGTTTCTGCCTAGCCCATCTCAGTCTCCAAGCATTGCTGAAACTTGTTCAGAACCACTGAGAGATAAGCAAAAGCTAGGTCTAAAAGGCATTTGCCAGGAATCCAGCTTCTTGTATGAAAGGTGAGAATTCTACCATTGAACCAGCAATGCCATCTATCTTGACTGAATGCACCAACAAATTTTTTTTTAAGTTACTATCAAGTCAATTCGAGCTCAAGGCAACCCCATATGTATCTGAATAAAACCATAATCTGTAGACTTTTTGAAGGATAAGTCTTCAGAAATCAATTGCTACTTGTTTCTATTAAAAACCCTCTGAGGGAACCTGAACTTTCTAACATTCTGTTAGTAGCTGAGTATAACCATTTGCCCCCACCATGGGAATGAGAAACTTTTCCATTGGTATCTAAAATAAAATTGCAACTTTATTCTACAGTTCTGTGGCTCCTATTGAATCATTTTTAAGCCTGTGAAATTCACCTGGTTTGTCAAGATTATATGAATTATATCCCTGTCTTCTAATTTGTCATCAAACATCACCCACTTTATTGCCATTTATACATTGATGAGAAATGTCCTTTATTTCAATTTATGAGAACCATAGCAATACAGGATAAGCTGATTATATTGTTACTCAATATGCTCTGATCATGCTGAGGTTGACATTTTAGTATTACGTCCATATGTCTTTAAGTTTATGTAGAAAATTAAATCACAAGACAAAGAAGTCTGTCTATCCTAATAGACATTTATTTTTCTTAAATGTAAAAAAAAATTAAATTAAAGATACTGAACCCACAAGCAGAGTTTAAAGAAAATGACATTCTATAAAACTTGCCTCAGTTTAGTCATATTCAATGACTCATACTGATGCACCATCTAACCTCTCTACTTAAAAAAACAGCCCTTAGAAGGTCATTGCAACCTAAAAAGATGTTGCCTTTCCTCAGATTGTACTGTAACTTGACAGGAACCCTAAGAAGGCCACTCTGCAAATGATGTATCCAGGTAACTGATGTTCCTTTCCACCCGCAAGTGGGCTGTGCTTGTCAAAGCTCATAGACAAGAGAATGCTTTCCTAAAGGGTAATCAGAGAGCTTCCAAAGAAAGTCCAAGAACAGTTTTTCCTTAGAGAGTTCCGGTTTTAGGGGAAATAAAACCTATAGAATAGTCCATTTCCTGTTCTTTTCATAACTGAATAGACATGTGGATACCAACATAGATGCAGATATAGGTATGCATTCATGTGTATTATATTATACATACACATATAACATAATATAATATATATCCACATCCATACATACTACACACATATTTTTCTATATAATCTTTATGTCTATATCTGTACTTACAGCTCTACATCTCTTTCTCTATATATAT
>NW_022107431.1:52076389-52083041 GCF_000313985.2 Echinops telfairi | reverse complement strand
TATCAGAACTCATGACTGAGCAGTTTTTGCATAATGCCCAAAGAAAGAATTAATGTTGTTCAGGATACCAAGCTTTTATAATATCTTCAGCAGTAAGAATTCAAAATATTTGATGGGAATACAAGTCTCATTGATTTTGTATCCTAAAACCAATTGCCAGACAGTCATCTCCAATTCCTGGCAACCCTATGTGCTGCAAAGCAAAATTACGTTGCATAAAATTCATGGTTGTTACCTATCAGACATAGATCACCAGGCCTTTTACCTGAGATGCCCCTAAGTGGGTTTGAACTTCCAACCTCTTCTTTGCATGCACATTGGTGAAAATAATTAAATATTATTTGATATCATGAATGAAATATTACTTTATTTTAATCCATTAATCAAAGATAATAAAAGATTTTTTAAGATAATGTGATATTTCAAGAAAGAGGTAAAGCTAAATATGTCATATTATCAAGGAAGTAAGACCCAGCAATAAATTTAATTGCCACACATCAGGTGAAGTTGAGTATTTTTAAAGGAATAATTAATTCATAGAAAATTACAAACATTTAAAAAGAATGTGCAACAAAAATTGCACATCACAGGATTATTAACAAAATTAACAATGTTTTTTAGGTGAATCGGTGTATAAGGAACTTTAAATATCTTGTAGTTCCATTTCAAGCACATGGAAGATGTATCTTAATTGGAACTGGCATATAAACTGAGCACTGCTGAGTGGACAAATTATAATTTGTAAAGAGGAAGAAAAAATGAATAATAATGATTATTTCACATTCCTAAAGCAATGTATGCTGTTCAATAGCCTTTTGTTTGTCTAGCTCTAGAGCAAAATACAAAGGTTTTAAAGTACCAAAATTAAATTCCAACTTTCTTTCTAAATATTCATACTACACAGCTTACATGCCTGCTATACTGAGTAGTTTCTTTTCCTGAAAACGCCAGGGACTCTCAGCACTCAGCTAGTGTATTACCCCCAAACCACACTGGTGGTTGTTATTGTTAAGGGCCGTCAAGGCATTTCCACTCATGACCCCCACACCCCTATCCCTTATACACAACAAAATGACCAGACACAAGCAACTTCTTGGTCCTGCAGCATCCTCACCATTGTTCTGTCTGAACTCACTGATGAAGCCACTGTGTAAATGCATATAAACAAAGGTCTTCTTCTCTGCTCTTGAATTTTACCAAGCATGCTATCCTTGGTAAGAGACTATCCCAGGATAGTCTCTCCTGATAACCTTGTCATCCTTGCTTCTAAGGAGAATTCTGGGAGTACTTTTTTCTGGACAGTTTCATTTGTCTTCTGGTAGTCCATGGTACTTTCCATAGTCCTCTCCAGCACCACAATTCAAGTGCATCGGCTCTTCTGTGATCTTCCTTAGTCAACGTCCAACTTCCAAATGATTTTGTGGGCATTAAAAGTACCCTGGCTTGGGTCAGGTTAGCGATATCATTACTTTTGAACATTATAGGATCATTTGCATAATTTAAAATGTTTCTCAATATAAGTGGGGATCTTCAGATTGAAGTCATTCATATTTATATTTATTTCTATAGTGATTGATAAATAAAACAAAGATTATTAAAATAAAGCAAATTTCACATCAATTATTTTAAAAATTATATTGTCAAATATCATCTTTCTCTAAAACTTGGACTTTAAGAGCTGCTGATCTATTTTCAAATATCTCAATATTTGAGTAATGTGAGCACAGTAACCACTCTGGATGATAGAGTAAGAATTCATAAAGGAAGGTAAATAGGAGAGGGAAAGAATGGACTTTATGCTCGTTAACTTTAATCATTCATTATTTCAATAATTTTTGTTTTTAAGTCATTCCACATTAATGTCAGTGTTAACAAATATCAGTTGTTATTTTTTATCTAAATGTCTTATGCTGAGTGGCATTACACACACGGATACAAGTTCCTGACCTCAGTATTAAACACATGAAATTGATTTCAACATTGCTATTACTAATAGCTACATTAAACACCTTTTAAGGTATATAAAGTTATTTAAGATATATTCTGTGCCAAGATAAAATAAATAGAAATATTAGAAATCATGCAACATAAAACAAGGTGTATTAAAATGGAAAGAAGTGCCGCTTCAAGAGAATGGCAAAAGCTGTGCTGCGATCCAAGATGAATTGCAACCCCAAACATTACTAAATTTAATGCTATGCTCTTTGAAAGTTAGGTAAGTAGGGAACTGTATCAAGGTCAGTGATTTGTATTTGGTTCAAAGCAGACCAGGCACATTTTATATGGACCAGGTAGGTGTACTTCCAGGTTGCTGTTGCTAGATGCCGTGCAGTCAGCTATGACTCAGAGAGACTCCGTTTAAAACAGAATGCAGCTCTGCCCGGCCCACACAATGGTTTCTATGTTTGAGTCCATTGCTGCGGCCACTGGTCAATCCAGGTGGTTGATGTTCCTCCTCTTTTTCACTGACCCTCTAGTTTACCTTCTCTAGGGACGGGTCATTCCTGAAAATGTGTCTAAATGATGTAAAACAAAATCTTCCTCCGCTCACTGCTTTGAAGTATTCTGGCTGTACTTCTTCCAAGACATAATTATTTGTTGTTCTATGGTATATTCAATATTCTTCACTAGCACCCTATTTAAAATCCATTGTCTTTTTTTGTTCCACCTTATTCATTTTCCAATTTTCACATCCATATGAGATGGTTGAAAATACCATGGCTCAAGGCAGGTACACCCTAGTCCTCAAATTTACATCTTTGCTTTTTAGCACTTAAAAGAGGTCTTTTGTAGAAGATTGTGCCCAATGCAATACTTCTAGATACATGAGGATAATGGTGGTAAGGATAATGGGGGCTCTTCAGTCTACTTCAAAACAATATAAAACTGTACAATTAAAAGCAATAATGAGTCACTTTCCTCATAACTAGAAGACGCACACACCTAAAATTAATATCAAATATTAGTCTGAAAACAAATAAACATCAATACTCATTTGAGTCCTGTTCATGTGCTTGCCACGAACCTTTGCTAATAGTGGACCCAAGGCCTCCCTTTCCTTGCAGAAACACCAGAGGACCTGAGGGTCCCTGGTAGTAGAGTCCCACAACGATAACCCAGCTGTGAACCTGGACATTCAATAGTCAGCAACCAACGAGGACATGTTATTTTTGTTCTTAGGTGTTTTCCAATCAGATGAGACTAATAATATTCTTATGTATCACAGAACAAAACAATGCCTGGTCTTGCACCATCCTTATTATTATATTTGATCTCAATATTGCAACCACTGTGCCAATCTATTTCATTTGAAGTCTTCTTCTTTTTGGTTGACCTTCTACTTTACTAAGGAATATATCCTTTTAGAGGGATTAGTTTCTCCTAAGATTAATACCAAAGTATGTGAGATGATGTCTCCCCATCTTTGCTTCTAGAGAACATGCTGGCTTGGAACATTCCTCTGAGTTAGATCTTTTTGTTCTCCTGGGAGTATCTGGTACTCTGAGCACCAACACCATGGTTCAAATGCACCACTTCTTCACTCCTCCAGATTTATCATTCAGCTTTTGGATGTATATAAGGCGATTGAAAATGCCCTGGCTTGGGTTCTGTCTACCTCTGTTCAAAATGACATCCTTGCTTTGGAACAAAATACGAGGAGCTGATGCCAAGGGCTTAAGTGGAGAGCAAATGTTTTGAGAATGATGAGGGCAATGAATGTACAAGTGTGCTTTACACAATTGATGTATGTATGGATTGTGATAAGAGTTGTATGAGCCTCCAATAAAATGATTTAAATTAATAAGAGCTGTGATGCAATAGGCTTGTTCAATACAATATGCAGTTTGTTTTCTTGGCTGCTGTTTCCCTAATGGTTGATTGTAGACCCATGTAAATGAAACGGGGTTCTTCATTCTTTTCTCCATTTATCATGATGCTCTCTACTTGTCCCAGTTTGGGGAGTTTTATTAGCCTTTCACTGAGATGTCATGAATGCTGAGGGTTGCAATCTTTGATCTTCAGTAGTGCGTGCTTCAAGACCCCAGCAAGGATACTAAAACAAAAACAACAACCGAAACCTCATTGCCCTTGAATCGATGCTGACTCCTAGCAACCTTCTGCGGGTTCCCGAGAGTAACTATTTATGGTAGTAGAAAATCCAGTCTTCTGGGTTTCCTTCTGGGAAGCAAATGGTGGTTATGAACTGCTGACCACGCTGATCACAGCCCAACTCATAACCACTATACTACCAGGGCTCCTATTAAGGATACAGAAGATCTAAATTATACCCCACCACCACCACACAAAAAGTGGTGTGTGTGTGTGTGTGTGTGTGTGTGTGTATAAGTGAACCACTCCCCCAAAAATGGCATGTTATATATTTTTCCTAAGTACTCAAGGAATGTTCACAAAGATAGACCATTTTCTGAATAATAAAGAAAATATCAAAAAATAATCATACTCTTTGTTCTACAACTATAAAGGAATCAAACTAGAATTAAGTAATGAAACAAACAAACAAAAAACACCTTATTGCCATTGAGTCAAATCTGACTCCTGGTGACCCGAAAGGGCAGGTAGAATGGCCCCTGTGGGGTCAGGGACTGGAACTTGTTAATGGAGCAGAAAACCTTTTGGGTTGGTAGATGCAAACTGCTTATCTGACAGAAGCTCAATGTGTAACCCACAATGTCACCAGAGGTCCTAGAAATCAGTAGCAGAAATAGAAACTTTAATTCACTCTTTTGGAATTGGTTCTGATTCAGTGTGACTCCCATGTACAAGACAATAAAACCAAGACCACTATTGCACCATCCTCACAATGGTTCTATTTGAGCCTATTGCTGTCGCCACTGTGTCCATACATCTCATTGATAGTCTTCTCTTTTCGCTGATGCTCTTTTACCAGGCATGATGTCCCTCTCCAGGTACTTGTCTCTCCTGAGAACATGTACAAGGTACATGAGAAGTCTCATCAGCCAGGCTAACGGGGCATTCTCACTTCACTACTTCACTTCTTCAAAACCAGATGGATTTATTCTTCTCGAGTGTATGATGATTTTTACTCCAAGATTCAAATACACAAATTCTTTTCCAGCCCTCTTATTTCATTGGTCAAGAAAAGTTCTAAGGACAACAAATTATCAGTAAGACAGAATAATTCCCCCCAAATTTAAAGTACATAAAACAGAATGAAAAAGAAAATGTCATATTTCAAAAACATGTACCACAGGTATTAAGAAGATTCTATTACTAAGTAGATACATTAGAAGAAAATGAAGATTTCAAAATTTTACATTTGCTTCCCATGAAATGAGAATAAAATAAACACAAAGCAACAAAAAATATAATAATAAAGAGCAAAAAAGAAAGAACTAAAAATAGGTAGATGACATTGTTGTTGTTGTTGTTGTTAGGTGTTATGGAGTTGATTGTGAATCACAGGGACTCTATACAACATAACAAACACTTCCCAGTCATGAAGCATCCTCTGACTTGGTCTTATATTTAAGCCCATTGTTGCAGCCACTGTGTTGATCTACCCTGTCAAGGACCATCCTCCGGCCTCGTTTTCACTGCCCCTCTACCAAACATGACCTTCTCTGGGGAATACCTCTCCTAACACCATGTTCCATGCATGTGGGGTGGCGTCTCTTCATCCAGACCTCTAGGGAACGTTCTGGCAATTCATCTGCCAAGACAGATTTGTTAGTTCTTTGGGCCATCCATGACCCTTTCAACACGTTTCGCAAGCACCTTAATTCAGAAGCATTGGGTCTTCCTTGTTCAATGTCCAATTTTCACTTGCATATGAGGTGTTGAAAATACCTTGGCTTTGGACCAAGTATATACTTTGAGCATTCTGCTGGTTCACCTGTTTGTGAAATGGTTACAAACATGGATCTCTTCCTGATATCAGGTCAAGTAGTTGTCTTCCAAATTCACTGGCATAGAAAAGGGAGTGCATCCAGTGCTTCAGAAGCTTGGGGAAATATTTCACTTTGTATACTGTCAATTTGGGGAGCTTTCTTTTTTGGCTAATTCTCCGAGTGGAGCTTGAATATCTTCCTCCAGTTCCACTTGTTGCACTTATGCTACCTCTTGGAGTGATTAAATGTCGACTAGTTGTATTTTATACAGTGACAGTATATTCTTTGGATCTTCTTTCAATATTTTCTGCATAATTCAGTATTTTCCCATAGAATTTTTCAATATTGTAACTTGAGGCTTGAAAATTGTCTTTAATTCTTTCAATTAAATATTTGCTGAGTGTGTTCTTCCTCTGCTTTTCTAACTATATGTCTTTGCACATTGCACTATAATAGTTTAATCTGTCTTCTTGAGTTGTACTTGGGAATTTTATGTTCAACTCTTTACTCCATCATTTCTTCCATTTGCCTTAGCTGCTCTAATGATTAAGAGCAAGTTTAAGAGTCTCTTATGCCATTTACCTTGGTATTTTTTTTCTTTCCTGTCTTTGTTTTGGATACATTTTATTGGAAGCTCATACAATTCTTATCACAATCCACACATACATCCATTGTGCCAAGCACATTTGTACATTTGTTACTATCATCATTCTCAAAACCTTTGCTTTCTACTTGAGACCTTGGTATCAGCTCCTCATTTTTCACCTTCCCTCTCCACTCCC
>NW_022107431.1:52070993-52075609 GCF_000313985.2 Echinops telfairi | reverse complement strand
GAAAGCTTTTTCGGTCCCTGAAAATATTTTGATGCTATTCATATGGCTTCAGTGCTTAATTTCTCAAACGTGGGCAGATTATTTCTTCTTCATAATCTGTCATACTGTGGAAGCTCTACTGGACCTGTTAACTTTGGGTGATGGTGCTAGTATTATAAACACCAGTGGCATGGCTCCCAGCACCACACCAACACAGAAGCCACAATAGTATGACAAACTGACAGACATTTTGTAGGAAACCCAATCAAGAAATCAATTAAATGGAGATAGTATTTTTTCTACTTTCAGAAAAAAAAATAATAAAACTCTAGCAAGTCCACTGCTGTCTATTTTATTCTGATTCATAATGACTTTAGAGGACAGAATAGAATTGCCTCTTTGTGATCCCCAAACTGTAAATCTGTATACAAGCAGAAAATGCCATAGTTCTTCAGTGGAAAGCTTGGTGAGCTAAATTACTGACGTTGAGGTTTTCGGTCCAATGCATAAATCACTCCACCACCAGGATTCTAAACCTCTAGCAAGATTGATAAAATACAGGGATTACCACTGACATCGATGAGCTAAAGCTGAATACTATGGAAGGAAAAATTTGGAATTGTATTTTTATAATTGTGCAAGTGAGTCTGTTCCTGAAAATTTCCTGAAGTCTTACAGTCATCCTCCATCAAAGCATATTTTTAGTATATCAATAAAAAATGTTATAACGTGCAAAACTAATTTTTTCTGAATACAATCTCTACAATATGAACTAAATCAACTCTTTATGGAAAGAAGCTAGATCTTGAGCAAATGAATTTTGAAGATTTGTTGACATAGCCGTGTCCATTACAGATGTATTTTTTAAATTTGTGCAATGACAAAGTATGTAAAGTCTCCACTCCTGATGCACTTGAAAATGAAGTAGTTGGCTATTTAAATATGGTGAGTTCCAGATATGGCCTATGAATCTGAGATGATCAGCCTTTTAAATTACCCTTCACTTTGTACAAAGTAGGTACAATTCATGAGTTCATCATAATGAGGTTCACTTAACAAATTCTCTGTTATGAAAACAATTGAGCAATATCTTAAGATTAAGTTAATAAAAGTATCAACTTAGGTTCACAAAATGGGGCTCTTTTCACAGTGTAACCAGTTAGCAAGAAACACTTAAAAATACATTTTTGAAAGATATTTCAGTCTGGGTAAAGATAATTAGTATCTAAGAACCACTTAAAGATATACTTCCTTACAAGAGGCTACTTCTATCTGACAGCTCTAAGAAATTTATAACATGCAGACATTCACATCGTGCCTGTCTTTTTTTCTAAAATCCAATTAATTCTCTTCTCAATTAAATCATCCAATCTTTCACTGCTCTAAAAAAAATGGGCTTCTCTCCTATTCCCAAAAGAGATGGTTTACTACTTTGAAACATTTTATTTTTTAACTCCTCTGATAAAGATGATATATTTTGACTTTTGGTTAAATAGAGGATGCAAATGTTAACTATTTATTTTGAAAATGATATATTGTATACTCATTAATGGATAAGATTCTGGGTGGTAAGAAGTATTTGTTTATTTCTTGTCCTGTACTTAACCTTTATGTTTTCTTTATAACTATGATGTGCATGTGTGAGTGTGAGTGTGAGTGAATGAGTATGTGTGTGCAGGCATCATTTGACCACAATATCAATGGCTGAAGGAAAATGATTATTTAGGCCAATAATTGTGCATCTCATAATATTTAGTATAATACCACACACAGCAGAACTTTAATAGGTTTAAGGAAAATTTAGTTTCTATGATGAGATTAATCAGAAATGATCACTTATATGTCCTTGGAAATTGGTGAAACATGAAGCTTTATCCACATTAATTAGGTTAAACAAAGTTGTATTACCCTGAATAAAGTAATATTCTATCAACTTCTTCCTTTGTGCATGATTTTTGGTCTTAACAGACTCATCACTCTATCTCTTTCTCTCTGTCTCTGGTTGTGGCTGTGGTGATGGTAGTTGTGGGTGTTTAAATCTATTATCAGGGCAAAAATACCTAGAAGGATCCCATTTTGAAACCTCACTATGTAAACTGGACTTTAACTCACTGCAGCAGATACTGAAATATTCCTTTGAATTTAAGGCTGATGAAGTTGACTACTATTCCAAGGTAAGTATTTATAGATTGTTAACCTTTAGTTCAGACCTCTTATTTTGAGGGGCCCTAATGAATAGCAGGTAAAGACTACCATCTATTTTCCATTTTCATGTTCTCTTCCTTTATAAAAAAGTGACATGTCATAGTCTAACAGGCATAATTTTCCCTTTGTATTATTTTGCCTTATCATCATCCCTCATTATTTATGTAAATAATGTCCAATCATATAAGTTTTTAATCAATACATGTCAATAATCCATTTATTTTTGGTCTAAAATGCTGTCCCATATGTATGTACTTTTCTTTTTTGACAGTGTTTTTAATTCTATACCTTTGCCTACATAAATGATATAGCAATAGATTATAAAGGTTAAAGGTTTACGATCTTATACTTTTTTTCTCCCTTTTGGCCCATTTAAATTTTTTCCCTAATTTTTATTATTTTGTGCATTCTTTTCAATTAAGGTTTTTCTTGGATTTATTTTGTTTGTTTTGTTTTGTATGTATTTCTGTACATGAAATTCAAGCTAGGTAAAATCTATAAAGACGTTAGCTAGATTTATAGGTTCTTAGGGGTAAGGAACTCTGGTAGTGTAGTGGTTACGTACCAGGTTGTTAATCACAAGGTCAGCAATTTGAAACCAAGTGCCTCACAGGGAAAACGACTGGGCTTTCAACTTTTGTATGGAATTGCAGTCTTGGAAATCCATAGGGTCAGTTCTACCCTGTTTTATAGGATCAACTCATAAATTGTTTGTTTTTGAGGGCTATGGCAGGGCTAGTTAGCGAAAATGGGGAGCTAATAAAAATGACTACAAGAAAGAAGAAAATGTTCTAAGTTTAATATGATTGAACTATTTAACTATGTAATATGTTAGATATGTCAATAAAACCATTTTAAAAATACTTACTTGAAGGATGCTTATAATGATTAACAACAGAACTCCTAAAGTTCTTGTATAAAGCCTATAGCAGCATCTGTCAGTTATGACCTATAGATTATAGCAATATATACAAATGTATAAATTATTTGATATATAAATAATTATTTTTAAGACTTACTGATTATATATGTGGACACATATATAAGTTTATCCATTTAAAGTTCTACCAATCTGTACGTTAACTATGTTTAAAAATTTGTGCCATTATTACCATATTATAATTCTAAATCATTTACATCACACCATAAAAAAATGTTGTTCATATCAGCAGTTCTTTATGCCTACTCTGCCTTATCAGTCACCCAGCATACGCTGATGGATGAGGTAGCAAAAGAAACACACAATTTTACAGAAGTTATGATTAGACTTGAGGAGGCAGAGAATCATATCAGTGATTTTGAAGACAATCAGACAGACCTCAGCAAATGATAAGACAGTCAAATAGGAAAACAGAAGAAGCAGGAGATAACCTAAGATCAATAACAGATACTATGAAGAGCAATAATATTGAAATAAATAGTCTACTGGATCAGGACACAACGCCAGTTAAAATATTGAAGGCATTTCTGTAAGCAAACTTTCCCACCTTAATGAAGGAGAATCAGACACTCATACAGGAAGTAGAGAAGACACGAACTAGATAACCCCAAGAAGAACTCCCCAAGATATATAATAGTAAAAATGTCCAACTTTGAATAAAAAGAGAAAATGTTAAGAATGGCAGGAGAAAGGAAGACAGTCACATACAAGGGAACTTAGGTGAGAATATGCTCAGAGCTATCAGCAGACACCAGAAAGAGGAGGAGAGAGTGGAGTAACATCTTCCAAAATCTGAAAGAAAAAATCACCTGCATAAGTATCCCTTACCCTCCCAAATTATCCATTAAGATATATGGGGAGATAAGGGTCTTCCGGACCAGGAAAAACTCAAGGAATATGCTGCAAGACATTTATAGAGCTTTCCACACAACCCTGCAGAAGATACGGCTGACTCACTATGGTCAGAGAACCAAGATCCACCAAGCACAAGCAGGAGACCACCATATAGCCCAACTCCTTCCAGAAGTCAACATGCCGACAACAATTACCAAGAAAACAGGGCCTCAGAGGGAAAGAAGACAAGAAAGAAGGCCACCACACAAACACAGCACACTGATATGAAAGGAGATAGGAAATCACCCAAAACACAAGGCACAAGATGACAGCAATGAATGCACAGATCATAATAACTCTGAATCAAATGGCCTCAATTCATACATTAAAAGATAAAGGTTTGAGGACTGCCTTAGAAAACATTACCCTGCCCCAACAGACTGGACTGGAAAACACTCCTAAAGGCCAGCGATCCTTGAGTTATCTACAAGCTTTTCTTTCTTGTTGTGTTTTAATTTGTTCTTTGTCAGTGGTTTGTTGTTGCTGTTTTGTTGTACATAGTTGTTTGGTTTTGCTCTGTCTTGTTTTTGTGCATGTTGTTGTCTCCGCAGGTCTGTCTGGATAGGATAGGCTGGATGAACAATCTGGAGGAGAAAAC
>NW_022107431.1:52069059-52070380 GCF_000313985.2 Echinops telfairi | reverse complement strand
TAATAAAATGATTAGAAAAAAAAAGAAAGAAAACATAACCCAACAATCTGTTGCCTGCAAGAGACACATCTTAGGTGCACAGACAAAAATAAAGTAAGAAGAAAAGGCTGGTGGGAAGTATACCAGGCAAACGGCAACTTAAAAAAAGCAGGGGTGGCAATCCTAATCTCCGACAAAATGGACCTCAGGGTTCAAACCATAAAGAGAGACAAGGAGGGGCACTATATAATGCTCAAACCAGGAACCAGGTGACATATTGAATATTTATTCTCCTAACAATGGATTGGTGAAATTTGCGAACCTGTTCAAAAGATGAAAAAAAGAAATCACAGATTCAGCAATCATAATAGGTGATGAATACACTGCTATCAGAGAAAGATAGATTATTGGGAAAGAAATTCAGCAAGGAGGCTAGAGAGCTAAACAATACAATTAGGCAACTGGATCGGATAGGTATTTATAGAGCTTTTCATACAATTGTAAAAAATTCACATTCTTCTCAAGCCCACATTACTCATTTTCAAGATTAGAACACATGCTGGGACACAAGTCAAGCCTGAGTAAATTCAAACACATAGAGATTATTCAGACATTTTTCTCAAATCACCGTGCCATAAAGCTGGAGGTTAATTAAATGATGACCAGAAAAACAAGGGAAAACAATGAGGGATGAACAACAGTCTTCTGTGACATCAATGGGTATAGGCCCAGATTAGAGAGGAAGTTAGGAAGTTTCTAGAAAGTAATAAGAATTAGAATACAATGTTTCAAAACTTATGGTATACTGCGAAGGCAGATAAATGTAGCTATATATCAATAATTGCATATATGAAAAAGAAGAGAGGCTTATGACTGATACATTATCACAAAACCTCCAGCAACTAGATCAGAGTCAACAGAACAAACAACCCCTCCAATAGCAAAATAAAAGAAATAATAAAAATCAGGGCAGAGTTAAACCAGTGGGAAGACAAAAGGACCGACGCAAAAGATTAATGCAGCAAAGAGCTGGTTCAATGAAAGGATAAACAGAATTGACAGACTGATGGTGAACATAACTAAGGAAAGGAAGGAACAAACATTAATAGCCAGGATGACGGATGAAACAGGGAAAATCACAGCAGACCCCAATGAGATTAAAACGATAATCACAAAGTACTATGAAGGATCATATTCTAATGAATTAAAAATGTGGAAGACATGGATAAATACTTGGAAAAACAGTCCCTCTCTTGATTATCCCAGACAGAGGGGTCAAGCACCTCAACAAACCCATAGCAAAAGAAGAAATAGTTATGGTTATCAAGAAGCTACCAAAAAA
>NW_022107431.1:52045649-52067676 GCF_000313985.2 Echinops telfairi | reverse complement strand
ATACTAAACCTATAAATATAGGCTCATAGATCTATTTCCCCATTCTCATATAAATATTTCTAATGAACATAGATGCATAAATCCTTAACAAAATATTGGCCAATAGAATACAAAACTATATAAAACATATCATCCACCACGATCAGGTAGGATTTATCCCAGGGACTCAAGGATGGTTTAACATAAAAATATCCATCAATATTATTAAACATCACATTGATAATAAAAAGTATCAGGACTATATGATAATATCGACAGACACAGAAAAAGCATCTGCCATGATCCAACACCCATTCCTAATTAGGGCACTCATGAAGATAGGAATGGAAGGAAAATCCCTGAAGCTAACACAAGATAACTATTAAAAACAAACAGCCATCATCATAGTCAATGGAGAAAAGACAATGTCAATCCCACAGAAAAAGGGGACCAGACAAGGATGCCCCTTGTCCCCACTTCTATTCAATATCATACTGGAAGTCCTTGCTAACAACATAAGACAGTGGAAGGACACTAAAAGTTTCCAACTGGGAGAGGAGGAGGGGAAACTATTGCTATTTGCAGATGTCATGACGCTGTACATTGATAATCCCAAAAGCTTCACAACAGGAGTACTTACAGTGATAGAAGAATATAGAAGAGTAGCAGGATACAAGATAAACAAACAGAAATCTATCGGTTTGCTATATACATGGCACAGGACCATGGAACAGGAGATCAGGAAAGCAGTACCCTTCACAATAGCCAAGAAGAAATTGAAGTAACTAGGAATATATTTAACCAAAAAAACTAAAGACCTATACAAGGAAAACTACAAGAAACTACTACAAGAAATCAAAAGCAACTTCCACAAATGGAAGACCATTCCATGCTCATGGATTGGAAGAGTCAACATAGTAAATATGTCAATCTTTTCCAAAGCATTTTATAAATTTCACGTTATTCCAATTCAAATGCCAACAACCTTGTTCAAAGAACTGGAAAAACTGACCACCAATTTCATATGGAGAGGTAAGAAGTCCAGAATTAGAATAGAACTCAAGAAGAAGGACAAAGTCAAAGGACTCATTCCACCTGATTTTAACACCTACTACACAGCCACAGTGGTCAAAAAAACGTGGTATTGGCATAATGACAGATACTCAGGCCAGTGGAAAGTAACAGAAAGCCCAGAAGTAAAACCATCAGCATATAGACAACTGATCTTCGATAAAGTCCTCAAAGCATCAAGTGGGAAGCAGATGCCCTCTTTAACAAGCGGTGCTGGAAACAATGGCTATCCACATGTAGAAAAATGAAACAAGATATTTACGTCATCCCATGCACAAGAAGAAACTCAAGGTGAACCACAGACCTAGAAGTAAAACCCCAAACATCAGTACTATCAAGGAAGGAACTGGAACTAGCCTAAGATCATTGGCCCAGGGAATACCTAGGCTCACTGCAATAGTGAAGGGTGTACACAGGTGAACTGGAAATCAACAAATGGGATTTAAAGAGAACAAAACACCTGTGCTCCTCAAAAGACTTCACCAAGAGGCTAACAAGGCAACCCACAAACTGGGAGAAGATTTTTAGTAATGACACATCAGCCAAAGAGCTTCTTACTAAAATCTATAATACCCTCCTGGCCTGCAAAAAGAGGAAATAGGTAACCCCCTGAGGAAGTGGGCAAAAGAACTGAAAAGAAATTTCACTAGGAAGGAGACCCATATGGCCAATAACACAGGAGAAAGTGTTTCCGTTCATTAGCCATAAGATAAATGCAAATTAAAACAACCATGAGATACCATTTAACACCCTTGAGGTTAGCCCAAATCAGAAATTCAGAGAGCAACAAATGTTGGAGAGGATGCGTTGAGATAGGAACTCTCCTCTACTCTTGGTAGTCATGTAGATATGTATAGACACTGTGGAAAGTGATCTGGCTAAACTTAAAGAAAATGGAAATTGATCTACCTTATGACCTAGCTATCCCTCTATTGGGCAAATACCCAGAAGAGGTAAGAAATAAAACACCACCAGTCATTTGCACCCCAAAGTTTATTGTGGTGCAATTCACAATCGCAGAGTTGGAAACAACCTAAATTTCCATCTATAGACAAGTGTTTTAGTAAATTCTGGCACACAATGGAGAACTATGCAGCACTGAAAAGCACGTATGAACACATGAAACACATTATTTCATGGGAAGGGCTGGAAGAAATTATGCTATGCGAAGTCAGCCAATCACTAAAGGATAAGTGTAACACACGTCTCCTGAGGTAAATATAATCAGCACAGTAGGAATAGAAGAAAATACACTTATCTCACACTATATGGGTGGAGGTACAGGCAGTTGGGTGCAGGTCAGTCCAAACCCAGGGAGGTACATGTGAATCCAACATAGAGAATGGGAAAGGAGGGTAGGAGGAAGGATAAAATGGGTGGGGAGAGAAACTGAGATGATGGTATGGGGGAGCAGTGCACTAACCCACCCAGGGGGAGATTATTGATTGTGTCTCCACAGAACTGGAGTGTGCATACAGATCCAACCACGACACACCAAACCAGGAGGGCAATGTAACCACGTGGAGGATTGCATGTAAAGATTGGGCGACAGGACTGACCCCAACCAGAGTCAGTCTGACCTCCGCCTTGGAAGTGTGTGCCACAGAGGAAAACATTAGACACTCAGGTGGGGGAAAGGAACTGACTTATGATGTCTACACAGAAGCAAACCAGGAAGGAAAAGAGAAACAGACAGTCGGCCTAGACTCCATATAGGTCAAGTCTGGAGGATGATGTCCCTGCACAGTGGTGCTAAGGCACAGAGAGGACTGTAGGACTCCCAACAACTCGAGATGTGTTGTCCCCTAACTGGAGCATACAGCGACAGAGGACAATAATGGGGCCACATGACGGGGAGATAGTGTGGACTGAATCCTCCACAGCGAGACAAACCAGGAAGGGAGCATAACAGATCAGCAGTTGGAATAAAACCGATCCACAGGGTCACTGAGGAGCCCCAAGAATGGACTTTGGGATGGGAGTGGCAGCCCCTGGAACTCCCCCAGGACCATGGGGGAAGGACTTATGGGGCCCAGCAGACAGACCTGGATCTATGTATGCTTTTTTTCTCTCTCTCCTTTTCTTTCTTCAACCTTTTGTTTTCTTATTGCTTTGACAGGGGCATGGCTGGTTTGCCTACTTATATGGGATGGATAGAGGAGGGAAGCTCCAGGAGAAAGCAACAGGGCCAATGGTCCCAGAGGGTCTTGGGAGAAGAAGGAGGTGGGGAGAATGGTGTGGTGAGCAAACAATACCATGGACAGGGGAACAACTAGGGAATTGAAACCAACATTTAGGAGGGTGTAAAGATCCTGTGGGTATTAGAGAAACACCAATCTAGCTAAGAGGTAGAAGGGGGAAAGTGATGGCAGGGCAGGAAGAAGCAAAAAGAAACAGAGGAAAGCTCTAGGAAGCAAAGCTATAGATAGAGGTATTAACAGTTTGTGTGTACTTATGTAAATACATTAAGGCAATACACTGAGACTCTGGATGGGCCTTGCGCCTTAGCTCATACTCCCCCTCAATACAGGAAGACTGTGCTAACAAAATGGCATTTTGTGATACTCATCCATCCCCTATCCCCGCTCCCTCTCGCTCTCTCTCTCTCTCTCTCTCTCTCACACACACACACACACACACACACACAATTTCTGAAGACAAAATGCATGCATAAGCTGATGTGGTGGACAGCAGATGGTGCCCAGCTATTAAAAGATATAACGTCTGGGGTCTTAAAGGCTTGAAAGTAAACAAGCAGCCATCCAACAGTGAGGCCACAAGCCCACATGGAAGAAGCACACCAACTGGTGTGATTATGAGGTGTCATCAGGGCCAGGCAACAGGCATCAGAAGAATCATAACAAACAACAAACAAACAAAAATGTGTCGGTGAGAATAATGGGGAAATGGGGCCTGGAGCAGACACCCAAAGCCCATCTGTGGACAATGGAACATCCCCCCACAGAGGGGTCACAGGAAGGGCATGAGCCAGTCAGGGTGTGGCAGAGGACCTATGGATCACACAATATACCTCTGATCCCTTAAGACCTCCTCACCTCTCACAATCATGACCTCAGTGCTACTTCTCACTCTGGATTGGACGGGAGCATGTACATGGTAGAGGCAAGAGATAAAGCTCAGGACACACAGAACCCAGGCACAGGAGTGGGAATAGCGATATCACAAGGGTAGGGGAGTGGGGAGGAAGGCGGTAGTAATCGTGATGAATGGCACATATCCAACACCCCCATCCAGGGAAGAACAACAGAAACCAGAGAGGAAGAGAGACAGTGGTCAGTGTGAGATATGACAATAAGAACAATCTTTAATCTGTTAAGGGGCATTGAGGATGTGGGAGGGGAGGGGAAAAAAGAGGAGCTGATCCCAAGGGCTCAATAGAAAGTAAATGTCTAGAAAATAAAGATGGCAATAGAGGTACTAACATGTCAGATACAATTGATGTATGACTTGTAACAAAAGCTGTAAGATCCCTCAATAAAATGATCTTAAGAAGAAAAAAAGAAAGAAATGTGGTAGTACTATCTCCGAGACATATGGGTTTGTTCTTCGGGACATCCGTGCTATAGTCACGATATTCACCAACACTGCCATGCAACCACATTATTTCTTCCTCAGGCTTTCTTAATCGTTATCCAGGTTTTGCGGGCATATGAAGTCGTCAAACGTGGAAGAGCATAGGCCAGGTGCAAGTCCATCCTCAAGAGACTTCTTTGTTTTTGAACTCTTGAATGCTGTGTCAAAAGGTGTGGATATGAGTTCAAGTAAAATGAAATCCTTGACAACCTCAAACTTTTGTTTATTATGATTTTGATTGCTTGAATATGAGGATTTGTGTTTTCTATGTTAAGCAAAAAACCATACTAAAGGCCATAGTCTTTGATCTTAATGAGTGTTGCAAGTCCTCTGCTTCTAGCCAGCAAGGATGCGTTATTTGCATATTAGAACTTGTTCATGAGTCTTTCTCCAATTGTAAGGCTGCATTGTTCACATAATCCATTATCTGTGATTATCTGTTCTGTATATATATTGAATAAATATGGTGAAAGGATATGAACCTGAAACACATTTTTCCTGATTTGAAACCACACAGTTCCCCTTTGGTCCGTTGGACCAACTGCCATTTTCTCTACGTTCAGCTTCCATACCACTTTTAAATTATCTTCAGTAAAACTTGACTGACATGTAATATTAAGGAAAATACTTGATAATTTCCACATTTTATTATCTCATCTATTCCTGCAATGAGTTCAAATTTTTATCTCCATTCATTGAGCAGGTTGTCAACTTCTAAATTTCTTGGCATAGACAAGTGAATGTTCTAGCATTTCATGCCTATGTTGAAACATCTCAATTGGTAGGCTGTCAATCATGGAACCTTATTTCCCCCCAATGCTGTCAGTGCAGCTTGGACTTGTATCTTTAGTATCATTTGTTCTTTATTATATGCTACCTCCTGAAATGGTTGAATATTCACTGTTTGGGGGGGGTTATAGTTAATTTATATATCTTTTTTATATACTTTTGATATTTTCCAACTTGTTTAGTAAGTTTGTCTTTCATTATTCTTTCACTTAATATAATGCTTTTGAGATTCATTTGTGTTGTACTATGCATTGTACTCCATTCTGTTTTTATTTTTGACAAATATTTCATTCTGTGATTATATACATTTTCTTTATCAGTTTGTGGACATTTGGATTGTTTCTACTTTGGGGTTATCGTGTTAGGCTGGGATGACTAGAGAAAAAAAACCTAGTGACATTCATATATATGTAAGAAAGAGCTTTAAATCAAGAAGTAATTGTATACAAGGAAAACTTCTCGCCCAGTCCAACTCAAGTCCATAAGTTGGACTGGGCAGGAAGGTTTTCCTCAAAAAGCCTCATGCAATGATGCAGACTATAGGAATATTGCAGGCTGGTAGGTGAAAATCCCTGTGTATCCAATGGCAGTGGACACATCTCCAGGGCTCTGGCAGCAACCACAGTCAGCCACTTGGAAGGTGAAGGCACAGAGAGAGGAAGAGAATGCCAGGAACCTACTTATGAAAAGACCACACCCACAAGGAGTCACCATCAGGTGGGACCTGATCAACACGATAAACTCCATCCCTACACTTTTAATTTCTTCAAGTTGACATGAAATTATGTAACTACCATAGTTATGAGCAACATTACTATGTACGCATGTTTGCATGGTCTTAATTTTCTACTACATTTGGATGGAAATCTTGGAGTGGATATTCTGAGTTATATGAGACTGCTACATTACCATTTGAAGCAATGCCTACCTGTTCTGGGAGATATCCATATCATTCCAAATTTCAACTAACAATATAATATTAGTGTTCTGCATCTATAAAGCGACTTGTTAATTTGCTCATGTTCATTCTAGCCATTCTAGTTATTTTCTATCTTTTACATTGACCTCAAAGTGGTTATGATTTTTCATTTTCCTAATAAGTGAAGTACTGGGCTGCCAACCAAATCATTGTTGGTTAGAACTCCACTAAGATAAAGAGAAACTCCTGTGAGGGTTGGTATCAGCAAGATTCAACTTGATGGCATTAGTTTATTTATGTTATTTTATGGTTTTGAAATTAGTGGAGAGAGTATCCTCAGTGGTGCCGTATTAAAATGCTTGGATGATAACCAAATGTGATCACCTATCCCCATAATGATTTATAGATTGGACACCTTGTAGGTCAGTTATTCTCTGCCCTACAAGATTCCCATGAGTCAGAATTAACTCTACAACAATGGGTACTGACTGAAGATGTTGAACATAATTTCCTGTGCCTATTCAAAATTAAAATTTCTTTCTTGTCCAACTATTTTTCCTAAGTAGCAGTCTAATGACAGCACCACTAAGGTGTATTTCTCAGTATAGCCAGAAACCAAACACATTGCTGTTGAGATCATTCTGGCTCATAAGGACCCTGGAAATCAGGACTGGCCCTGTGGGTTTCTGAGACTGCAACTCCTCATATTTCTGCCATAGAGTGGGTACTGGTTTCCAAATGCGGCCCTTCGGCTAGCAGGCCAATGCATAACCCACTGTGCCAAAGGAGTTCTAGTATAGATGGCCTCAAATGCCTTGAATAAGGAAGCATGGTAAATTATGCATTGTGCCTTTTATTTAATTTGAGAAATGTCTGAGGGTTTAGGCATTTTGGAAATTTGTCTTACTTTTCATTTCCTGGAGGTACAGCTTTTAAGACCAACCAAGGTACGATACTGAACAATTTCAATTCTTGTCTGGGTAAGTATACATATGTCTTACTTTTATTTTTCTTTTCTTTATCCACAGGAATATGTTATTTTTTTCAGAATCCCCATGGATATTTTGTTATTGAGGTGTTCTTTGTAACTTTTGTTTGACCTTTTGATGTCTCCAATTGGTTCCACAGCCCACAGAGCTGTAATATTAAATAAATGTAGATGGCTACTTTTTGCAAACTCCCTGAGGTTAGAGTATTATGCAATGAGAGAGCTCTGTATAAATCAAGAAAAAATAATGGCCCGTGATTTGGATTTTTCCAGTGATATTCAGGCATCTCAAATAGTAACAATATGCTGGGGATGGAATATTTTGTGGATCTGAAACATAAACCTCCAATTAATTCTCAATTTTTTAAAAAAATGTGCTTTTAAAAAGCAGAGATAAGCTGGTAAAACCTAGTCAAAACTTTGAAATGTAAAAACAATCATCATAGAAATTAGCACAATGTTGTAAGAAGAAAAATTTAGAGTACTTAACTCATTCACAGGTAGATACATACACAATTATTAGAAAGGAGTAAGATAAACGAAAGGAGCAAAATTACAAAAACCCACTTCAAAAGTGCAAAGGAAATTATCTTCACAGAACATAGTTCGACAAACCAATCTATGTATTATTGAAATCATGGAGCACATCAAACAATTCAATAGCACAAAAATGTTTAAATATAATGCTGCATATTTACTAAAACAGGAATATGAACATTTCAATACTTTAAATATCATACCATGTTCCTCAAGTCTTATGAAAATTATAAACACAGCAGTATACAATGAAGCATTGCCTAGTGTAATTAAAGTATTTCTTTTTTTTAAATCACTTTATTGGGAGTTCATACAACTCTTATTGCAACTCATTGTGTCAAGCACTTTTGTACATTTTGTACATTTGTTGCCATCATCATTCTCAAAACATTTGCTTTCTACTTGAGTCCTTGGTATCAGCTCCTCATTTTTCCCCTCTCTGCTCCCCCCTCCCCTAAGAAAACTAGATAATTTAGAAATTATTAGTCATATCTTATACCATCCGAAGTTGCCCTTCACCCACTTCTCTGCTGTCCATCCCCCAGGGAGGAGGTTATATGTAGATCCTTGTAATCAGTTCTCCCTTTCTACCCCACCCTTTCTCCACCCTCCCAATATTGCCACTATCACCACTGGTCCTGAGGGGATCATCTGTACTGGATTCCCTGTGTTTCCAGTTCCTATCTATACCACTGTACATCCTCCGGTCCAGCTGGATTTGTAAGGTAGGATTGGGATCATGATAGTGGGGTGGAGGAAGCATTCAAGAACTAGAGGAAAATTGTATGTTTCAACTTGCTACACTGCACCCTGACTGGACAGGGAAAAAACAAGTAGCAAAGCAAAATAATTATGCTAAGGAGTATAATGAACTTCAGATCCTTTTCAAAAGTATCTCTCTTCTGTAAAAGAGAAATAAAAGAACATCCACAAGGCATTACTAAAGGATTTCATATTCACCTGGCCTGCTCATGAATGATGAAGGATACAAAAGATACTAAGCACGCCACAACCTTGTGAACATTGCTATCATGAATCCTTCTGTGAGAATTAACAGAAAAGGAGTTTACCTACTGGCTGTAGTCCTTGTGTGTATTTCACTATAGAAGTCATACGAAAAAGAATCTTATCCATGCCTAATATGACTCATGTAAAAGGAAGCTGTTCAAAATTGTTTGAAATCGCCACAGAATGTAATTCTAATTATCTCTGAAAAATTTGAGAAAAAATTCCAACAGGGAGGAAAATTGATTAGTTTGCTAATTGCTTAATTAAAAAATGTGGATCCAAATAAATATGTCTCAGGTTGAAGCTGACACTTAAGTTGAGCTTATAATTCACACTTAAGTTGAGCTTATAATTGAAGACAGGGTTTGGTTTGGTTTTAAAACCAGCACCTGCTGAAGAAATATAGTTGACACCATTAGGCAAGTGACTACTTAAGAGAAAACAACCGGACCAAAGGTTCCAAGGGGACAGGGGAGAGGGGGAGGTGGGCAAAAGCAAGTGGGTGTTAACAAACCCAGGAACAAGAGAACAACAGTAATCTAAAATCAATGGCAAGGGGGTTATAGGAGGCCTGGTAGGGCGTGATCAAGGGAAATGTAACCAAGAGGAATTACTGAAACTCAAATGAAGGCTGAGCATGATAGTGGAAAAGAGGAAAGTAAAAGGAAATAGAGGAAAGAACTAGGAGGCAAAAGGCATTTAGAGAAGTCTAAATACAGGAATGTACATAAGTAAATATATAACAATAGGGAGATCTATGTACTTATATTTATGTGTTAAGTATTAAGGTAGCAGACGGGCATTGGGCCTCTACTCAAGGACTCCCTCGATGTAGGAACACTTTGTTCTAATAACTCGATATTCTGTGATGCCCACCTTCCCAACACGATCGGTGAAGACAAAGTGGGTGCATAAGCAAATGTGATGAAGAAAGTTGATGGTGTCTAGCTTTCAAGATATAGCCTCTGGGGTCTTAAAGGCTTGAAGGTAAACAAGTGGCCATCTAGTTGAGAAAACAACAAAGTCCACATAGAAGAAGAACATCAGCCTGTGTGATCATGAGTTGGTGGGATCAGATATCAGGCATCAAAGACCCAGAACAAAAAATCATATCAATATGACTGAGGGGGGATCATGGAGTCTCCATCAAAGCCCATCTGTAGACAATTGGACATCTCTTACAGAAGGTTCACAAGGAAGAGACGAGCCCGTCAGAGTGAGTTATAGCACTGATGAAACATACAAACTTTCCTCTGGCTGTTTAATGCTCTCCCCCACCCACCCACTATAAATGTATATTGTTGTTCATTCTGTGTGAGTGTTAATTGCACTGGACCCTATTTTTACCTGAGATACAAACTTGCCAAATCCAAGGCCATATAAATCTGATCTGGCAAAGCCAAGATATGTTACAGCAGCAGTGATTGGAACTATTACTTATTCAAAGTTTCAGTTAATTAATTTCCAGCCATCTTCCAGCACACATCTTGATTCTTCAGAGAAAAACTGATTAATTAAACAGAAAAAACCTGATCCTACCAACCTGACATTATTTCTATATCCTTCAGTGGCACTGATCTCTGCCATCGCTCGTCAGCACACACACACACACACACACACACACACAGTCACAGTATTGGTTCTATTTTGCTAATATTGTAGTATAGTAGGAAGAGATTTCAGAAACTTACACATGACATTCATCTTAATGAAAGTTCTTGCTTCTTAGTTTAAGGATCCAGCATAGACTACAGGTCAAGTGTTAAGTATACAAAACCAATTTTTGAATTTGGAGCCAAGGATATAAACACCAAGTAGTTTGGGTATCCAGAGAACTTCTGTACGATCAACTTCAGCCACTACTCCATCCATTGCCTGTGTTTGTATATTCTCATCCTAACAGGAAGCTCAGTGGCATAGTGATTCTTCGTCGGACTGTGCTCTGCATGTCAGCATTTGAAACAAGCCACTCTGCCGGAGCAATAGGGACTTCCCTGCTCCGTGAAGAGTTATCGTCTAAGAAGCTCACTGGGGCAATCTTACTGGGCCTGTAGGATGTTTATGAGTCAGAATCAGGCCTGATGGAAGCAAGTTTGGAGTTGCTGGTGTTAACAAGAGTGCCATGACCTTCAGAAATCAATGTCAACTCAGAATTGTCCAGGTATAGAATCACAGGTCCCGTTGTGGAAGTGCTGATAGAATCAAAAGCATATATAATTGCTATGGTATTTCAATTGTATCAAATATGCTCCTGGTCAGAACATTTGGTCAAGTCCATAAGTGGAGAAAGGATAAAGCATTTGCATTTAGACACAAACCTTTATCTTTCTTGTTGACCATCCTTGATTTTATTTGGTTGTTCAAACTAAAATTTCGTGACTGTCCATTTATTTATTTCTCATTGGAAAACCATGTTCTAGGATACTCCATGCTAAATAAAAATACTAAAACTTTGACTTGACCAATTATTTTGAAAAGTGTCATTTCTGACTTCTGGTAATTAAGTTCTGCTACTTATTCTTTCTTGTGTGAGAGTCATGTCTTCCTGATTGTTATGTGAGCTATTTTCTGTAAAATCCTCTCCTATAAACTGTGGCCTACAGAAAAATTAATCAATGGACTTCTTAGTGATAAGGAAACCCCCTCAATACATTCTTCATTTCTTTAGTAACAGTTTATATTTGGGGTCATGCCAGGCATCAGAGGCATCTGAAGAATTTTCAGAGCTTTCATAATTTTTAACTTAAGACTATTCCTTTTTCTAAGATGTTTAGATTCTTTCTTCCAACATCTGCTACATCTGAATGGTATTTCCACTTTCCTCAATACTGTCAGTCACATTTACTTGCTTCAAAGAACCATTCTAGTCATAGGTTTGCTGCAAAACACAGTCTTAAAATATTTTTTTACTTCTTTTTGTCTATGGACACAATACATTAACTTTTTTGATATTTCTATTATCCTACAAAGAGATGGCTAGATTAGCAAGCCTTTTGGAATCAAATGCATTTTCTCATTTATTTGTGTTATATTTTATTAAAAAGAATATTATTTATTATTATAACATACTTAAAGTTTCCCTGATATATTTATTTTCCATTTTTCTTCCAGACTTTTTATTGTTGCTTGCTGAAAAAGCTGCTCTATTTTATCTGTTTAGTCATAGTTCAAGATACACACTTTTTCTTATAAAGTTATCCAAACAGCCTATACTTCTCTATCATTTATTCCCTTAACCATCCATGAGAGATTATGGATGTTTATATTCCTTGATGTTTCAGAAAAGTCTACAATCATTGATGTTTAAAAAAAAAAAGAAAGTAAGTTCCTAAATAGTAGATGTCATTGTTGTTGAGTGCTCTCATCCATTCTGAGTCCTGGTGACCCCATGTGACAAAAAACTGCCCCATAGGATTTTACTGACTGTAATCTTTATGGGAGCAGATTGACAAGTTCTTTTTCCAACTGAGTTACTCAGTACACTTGAACTACCCATCTTTGAGTTAACTTCCAGCCCTCTGACCATTTATGTAACCAATTGCCCTTATATAACTAAATGATAGAGATAGGTGATTGTGATAAATTAAAAAATTGATGCATATACAATAAATTTTGAAAGGGAAAATATTTAAATTTTTGGAAAACAAACAAAAAATTTCCTCCTAGAACATAATAATTTGTTTTCTTGGCTATTTAAGTTAAAACATATATCCCTTATAAAATAAAGAAAAAATACCAAATAATTTCCTTTTACTTTATAAATAGCTATGGTCACTTTGACAAATCCCACATACATTGAGGTTTTAGGAAAAAGGGTTAACTGGTCATTTCTTATAGTTTATGTATTTTCAGGAAGGACTCAATATGTATTTAAAGTTATTTATTTGTAGTCATTGCTGCATGCTATTATAACTTGTATTCAATAACTATTGGCTGAATTAATTTTCATTGAACATGTTTTCAAAGGAAAATAGATTGATTTTTCTCTTGTCCCCTGATTATTATCAACTTTTTATGTGACTCATTCTTAAACTACATTTTCAGAAAAGTTATATAATTTTCACCTTAATATTTTTATATGATTTAAAGAAAATGTGTAAGTTTGAAATTATTTTATATGTCAAAGTTAATTTTCTTTATTTTGGCATCCTATGAAATTTATCCTGGGAATATATTTTGATAGAATTGGGGAAAATATCATGGTGTTTCCTGAAAATATTTCTGAAAATTCTTTATAGTTACTACTTTAATTTTCTAAATTTTTTCATTGAGCTTATGATTTCCACGATAGAGACAAAAGCAATGCATAGGAGGTAAGATACAGATTTTATAAAGGTTAAAGAAGCCTACCATTCATTTCAACTTCCAGTAAAGTACCGTACTCTCTCAAGCATGCTAATTTAGAAATCCTTTTCCTAGCGCCAGACAGTTAAAAGGAATACATTATCATGAATATGCACGATAGTCCTGTCAATGGGAAATTGCTCACATGCTCAACTTTTTCTAGTTATTGTCTCAAAATTGTACTTGCATGAACTTCCTTAGATTTCATTTCTTAAAAGGGACAATTTGAATTACCCATCATCTTTATTTCTTTTCTAACCATTATGTAGTGAGTTAAGAGAATATAAATGATTTGATGTTTTACTGGTTTTGTGACTTCCAAAATACATTTTTCTCTTATTTTAACCTTTCAAAATAAAGTCAAAACAGACGTTTAGTAGACAGCCAGCTTTAGTAGAAGCACCTGCCAGCTTTGTAGGAGCAATGAATTAGCACTTCTAGCTTCATTCTTCAGTATTTTCTGTAAAATATAGCATTAAAAATATTTGTGGTAAAACAAAAATAAATCCTTATTCTTTGGCAGATGGAAAGAACTGGAGCTTTACAAATAAGTAGGTGAGTATTGGTTTATCAAGTATTTGAAATAAGTAGGTGAGTATGGGTTTATCAAGTATTTGGAAGGTTTCCATGAGGCTGTGAAAAGGGATTGGTACAAAATCATAGAACACTTTATTAAATATAAATATTAAATTATCTACATCAAATCAAAACTTCCACTTGGCACTTTGAGTGTGGGGTGCAAAAAGAAGTCTGCAGGGGCAAAATCAAGGCTGCAGGGTCGATAGGATAAGTTTTCCCCCATAAAATTGTTAGGAAAGAATGATGACCATCAGAAAATGAACAGGTGTATTGTCATGATAGAAAAAAAAAAATTCCAGAAGGCCTCCAGAATTCCCTGACCTCTTCTCATGAATACAATTTTCAATTTTCTTAAAACTTCTTAATAAGCCACCATGAGAATCCTGCATCCTTCGAGAGAATCTATCAAGACTACCCCTTTGTACTTTCAACCCAGTCACCATAACCTTCTTTTATTCAGCAGTTTATTGGCACATAATTTACATATCTTACGATATGCACTTCAGTCACTCAATCATATCGCGGCTTTGTACAGTCACCTCCACACCAATCTTAAAGCCCCGCCCCCCACCCATGGTTAAATTGTCTTTAAAATGAGTTGTGCAATCACAATCATTTTCAGTGCTTTCCCCCTACCTCCACCGCCACTTACTGCCTTCATTATTTACTCCTGAAACCCCCTCTCTTCACCATTGCCGCCACCCCCGCCCCCGAATTCCCTATAACTCCGTGTATCAGTAATTCTCATTATATGTCCACTCCTCCTGTGCTTCAAAGCTGGGGAACTCAACAGAAAACAGTTTTAAAAAATCATTTTATTGGGGCTCATACAACTCTAATCACAATCCATACATACATCAATTGTGTAAAGCACACTTACACATTTGTTGCCCTCATCATTCTCAAAATTTGCTTTCCGCTTGGGATCCTGATATCAGCTCCTCATTTTCCTTTTCCCCCTCCCCCTCCGCTCCCCCCTCGCTCATGAACCCTTAATAATTTATAAATTATTATTTTATCTTATCTTACACTGCCCGGCGTTTCCCTTCACCCACTTTTCTATTGCCCATCCCCCAGGGAGTAGGTTATATGTAGATCCTTGTGCTCAGTTCCTCCTTTCTACCCCACCTTCCCTCCCAGTATCGCCACTCTCACGGCTGGTCCTGAGGGGATCATCTGTCCTGGATTTCCTGTGTTTCCAGTTCCCTTCTGTACCGCTGTGCATCCTCTAGTCTAACCAGGTTTGCAGGGTAGAATTGGGATCATGATAGTTGGGGGGAGGAAGCGTTTAAGAACTAGAGGAAGGTTGTGACTTTCATTATTGCTACACTGAACCCTGAGGGACTCATCTCCTCCCCACTACCCCTCTGCAAAGGATGTCCAGTTGTCTACAGATGGGCATTGGGTCCCCATCACGTGCTACCATCATTCACGATGATATGATTTTTCCCCCCTATCTTTGGTGCTTGAAACCTGGTGGTAAGGCTAAAATCATAATAGCATAAAGACTAATATACAAATAATACATAAGAAGGAAAAGACAAAAAAAAAAAAGAAGTAAAAGACCCCATCAACATTCAAAAAGTCAAGGAGGAAATTTCTGTCATTGACCAAGTAAGAGATTCTTGCCCCCAGTAAAAATTCAGGCTGTGTCTATCAACTACCCGGGTACTGAATTTGATCCCGTATCATCAAGATTACAATTTGATCTGACCGCTCAGTCTCCAGTTGAAATGGCCCAGGAGATCCTGACTTTTCACTTTGAGCTCTGCTATTTTTGTCACAAAAAGTAATTAGACCCTGTCACCCAAAATACATAATGAGTGTAATACTGAAGTAAATTTAACTTTGAAAACAATATGATAAATTAATGTTTTGATTATACATTGTTCTTAGCATTGGATTGGTTAATGCGGGACTCATCCTCAATTACATTTCCTTTAACAAAGTCATCTTTCTGAGCTTCAGTCTTGTTTAAAAGGCTGATGGGATAATCTGTTCCTTAGGTTGACTGATTGTCAAAGACCCTTTGATACCGATCAAGCCAAGAGTTTGCTGAGGCACAGAAGCTTGTTTGAAATTGAAAATGTTAAACCACGTGAAATTCCAACTTTAGTGGCATATCACTGGCAATTCTATCTTCTTTCACCATTTTCTGAGCTACAATCATAGTTTCTTCATTCACAGAGGTTGATGGTCTTCCCCATCTTGATTCAACTTGGGGTCTTTCTGACCTTTTAAAAAATACTATATCCATCTAAAAACGTGTTTTATGTGGAGCAGCGCTGCTTTAGACTTCTTGCAAAGCTTCGGTGATTTGGAAGACGTTCACTTGAGTTTTTAAAAGAAAATCCCATGATCCCTGACCTCAGATTTACTTCTTCCCATGCTACAAAAGGCCTCCTTTTTTTGAAGCCACCCTAAGAAAACTGAGACAACTATGTGACTGAGAAAACTTGTCTACAGCATCCACCGATTGGAAAGTCACAGTTAAATACTTTCTGTTTGGAATAAACTCATGCAAGCATAAACTGGAACTATAGTAGCAATAACATTTTAATAACATTTACCCTTGTATTTCCCACTCTAATACCTTGTTTTGATTTGAATGTTCCTGCCTAATGTAGTAAGCCTATGATCAAAATGATGGTTAATTTTATGATTTACTTTGGTAGTTTCAATTTTGCTCAGTTGTTTGGTCAAACATTAGTCTTGATCAGTATTCCCGGAAGTGGGCATTACCACCCTCAGCGGAGAGCTGGAATAATCAGGAAGGGTACAAAAGCTGATTCCTATATTTTAATCCTGGATATGGGCTAGAGTACAAATGTTTTTAATTGCCATAGCGATGCTGAGTCATTATTTATTTATTTATTTTCCTGAAAAGGGGCCAATAAGTCAAATATATTAGGGAACCTATGGGATGCTGTTATGAATAAGTGATATGTGATTTTTACTGTTCCAGTTTTCTGACCAACAAATTTTGGTCTTGTCAGCCAAGCATCCTGCCATTGTATGAGTCAATTCCTTTCACTATTCAAGTATTTTTTTCTGTGTGTGTATATACTTTGCATAACTATGTATAGATGCATAACAGGCACACTACACTGGCCTGTCTTTAGCAACTCTATGACAATCACTAAGCTCATCAGAGTGGTTTTAGGAACCCTGCAACCAGCTCTTACGATTGGGAATGTATTATTAAGACTAATTTTTTATTCCCTGATACATTTTGCCATTGTACCTAGTATATAAGGGTATATGCCAAAGCAGGTGAATAAAGACAAAGGAGGAAGGCTAAAAGAAAATATATGGGGAAATACAGAATTACAATGGATAAAATAGAGAAAAAGCAATTTTTTAAACCTGAGGAATATATACTGTTTGGTCATCAAATTTGTTGAATAACAAAAGAACAAAAATACAGTTCAACCACTGAATAAGACAAATCTTTTCTTCAAGATTTCTAATGGTTATCTGTTAGTTCTTAACTTACTTAACCGATGTTTATATTAAATAATTTACGGATATATTGTAGCATAATAGGTCAATGCTGATATGCTTTTTTGATGATTCATTGTACTCTATCTCCCTCTTATCATCAGAATTCAACATAATAGTAGATAATGGACAGATTCAAAACAGCACATCTGATGAATGAGTAAATTCATTTTGTTAACTAAGTGAAATATAAATAGAGTGTATCATTTTTTCTTAGATTACTAGTAATAATATCCCTACTAGTTACCATGATACTATTGAACAAATATATCTTTCTTTTGATTTTAATCAAACTTTGTTATAACTTTTAACTCTACTATATATGTCACACAAAGTACATAAACACCATTGACCAAAATACATAAGGGGGAGTGCAATATTGAAGTTACTTTAACTTAAAAAATAATAAAAATATTAAATAAAGATAGTATTAATTTATAAAACTGGTTTCTTACTTGCTGCCATCTTTTTAACGTTATCTTAAAAGTTAGTAAAAAGCACTATTCATCTAGATAAAATTTGGCAACAAAAGCAGATGTCACTTTAATATATAAAAGATCCAAGTTTATTGATCTCTGGCTTCCAAATGGATTTCTAAATGTTTTAGTGATGATCAAAAAGCATAGTAGGGTAAGCAATTCAGTCGTAATCAAATACTTCCTGTAACTGAAGATGTTGTATCACAATATAATAGGAAGCTACTTCAGCACAAATTAAATATTACCTTTTTTAGTTTACAAATCATCTACAGTAAATCAAGTAAACAGTACTGCAGTCAAGCAGTCCAGGAAATGGTCATTATAATAATTAGTTCTGCTTTTTACTTCAAAATATGCTAAGTATCCTAAGAATTTAATTTATATATAGCAACTTAAAATTGCATCAGTGCAAGTCCAACCTCCAAATTTTTATCATGTGTTTGGAACACTAAGGTGGATTTAGTATATTTTTGTCCTGATGAAGCCTAATTATAGTTATGTCATTATTAGTAATTTTTAAAAGTAGCCTAATTTATTATGATAAAAATACTATACAAGAGGACTTCAAAAGTTTGTGGAATTGATATTGTTTTTCAATTCTGTTTTCCCATGAACTTTTTGAAAGTGCTCCTCATATAGGTCAATATAGTTTGATTCATACAATTAAATGCTATATCTAAATATAGTCTTTTAAAAAGTTTATTTGAACAGGAAAACTTTGCAATATTCACCATTTATATTTTGGAACAACTGAAGAATGTTAATTTTGAATAATTATTAATGAGTTTTTGTACATATACTAATTGCAGTAAATGTTCACTTAGATTTTGATATATTTTAACAATCACTGTGTTTCAAGTTGTAGAACACTTCCGAAGCCTAAAAATTAAAACAAAAGAATTCTACATACTGGTTTTTTTTTTGTCTCTTCATATTATGGGAGAGAAAGTTGAAGACTGTCTGCTCCTATGAGTATTTACACCCTCCGAAACTCGTATAGCACTACTTGGAGTCAAAATCAACTGACAACACTGGGCTGGGTTTTTTATGTGAAGACCTTTCGTATATGAAGGCTTGTTAAATTTCATTCTCTTCTGTCACTAATGTTGAATCATTTCATTTATTGAATATAGAGGGTAACTTACATATGCTGAACAAATATAAATCTAAGATTGCATAAATTATGCTTAAATAAATTGGCACTGAAATATATATATATATAATTTCCACTGATTCTTTTCAAGGAGGTACACTTCCTAATTCAACTCCATGCTGGGTTTTTTTTTAACTCCCTTATTATCAGACAATCAGAAAGGTGCATATATTAATCCACTTAGACCATCAGTTATAAATATTCTCTACATTTTCTGCCATTGAGTTCAATAATTTATTGAATTGGTCACATAAGACTCACAGACAATATATATAATTAAAGGGTTTGTTAAGGGAGTTAAGAGTTTACAATGCAGGTGAGAAATGCTCAGTGTATAGTTGTTCAGTCAGGACATGTTACACAGTTATTTCGAGGAGGCTCATAAACACATACAGGGCAGGTTGCTCTGCTAGAAACCCCAATCCAAAGGCATTCAGCTCTGGCTCTGTGGGTCAGTGAACCCAGTTCTCTAAATTAAGTGCTATTGTGGCACCCAAACCATAGCCAACCTCTTGGCCCAAAGTCCTCAGCTTTATTTGCTCTGTGGGTTGGGAAGTGCACCACTCACCACTCTGTCCCACACTCTGGCTTCTGGTTCTGCTGCTGCTGGTCCTCTGCCATCTGATGTCACCACTGTTTCCTGGTTAAAAAGTTCACTGCTTAGGATTCTCAAGGTCCAAAGGACACACTCCACCCCCAGGTCTTTCTGACAGGGAGATCTCCCCTACTGCTTTTCAGAGGGCTCATTTTATACCCAGCAGGTTGGCAATCACAATGAATCCTATCTAGGAAAAAATCATTTGGCTACAGAGACTTTGGCCAACAGAACCATGAAATAACTGACTTCCCTTGCAGAAACACTATGAGAAGACCTAGTGATCGCTGGAGTGTGGGGACAATGAAAAAGGAAATTATTCCCAGACAGAAGAACCCAGGGCTACCTAATGGACCATATTATGGTATGTACTCTACATAATATAAAGAAGACTTCCCATTCCCTAATTAAAGGATTTGGTCATTTGGTCACGCTTATGAAGCAGTCACTTCTAGGTATTTTATGATATCTTTTTTCTAAGTGTGGATTTTCGCTCTATGATTATGTGCTATTTTTACTCAGCCATTGTTTTAGGAGGA
Organism: Echinops telfairi; assembly: GCF_000313985.2. Lineage (NCBI taxonomy): Eukaryota > Metazoa > Chordata > Mammalia > Afrosoricida > Tenrecidae > Echinops > Echinops telfairi. The sequence continues at coordinate 52,047,601 of NW_022107431.1, read as the reverse complement.
CTATGAAGATGTTAAATTGAGTGTAACTTTATGGGTCACTGACACTTAAAGATCCCAAACCTGAAGCTATAGATAAGATTAAGCATTGCATAGAAATTTTAGACTTTAATTAGATACTATATTTCAGTGATCATTCTTAAAGCAGATTTCCATAAACTTCAAATATCTCCTAGGAGACAAATAGTATATGCTTGGATCTCATTTCTCTTTCTCATGATCTTTGGATTGTCACAATTATGGTTACATCTCAATTTATCCTGGGGATAAGAGAGATGTGGAGTGGAATTCTAAATTCAAGTGATTTAGATCCCTGAGCAATGGAAAGAGCAGATTTTTCATCAGGCCTACATTCCCATTTTTAAATGAAGAAATAAGTTCCCTCAAAGTCAAGTTTCTTTTTTGTCTTCTACTCCTCATACCCAACCCAGATTCCAACAGGTAACAGGGATTATTCAATACACACAACTACAACAAAACCAATATCAGACAGGTAATTTTGCTTAACACAATGCAAATAAGTTATAACTCAAAATAAAAATTATTTCTCTGTTAACATGACACTCAAATGCTGTTTGAATTAACATACTTTCTGATAAATTGTGAGTTAGAAGATGACTTCAAAATAGGAATTAAAAATAAAAGTAAGTGCCAATGATTGCACTAATATGAAAAATACAGGGTTTAGTTGAAGTATTCCTGTGAGAGAATTTTATATGAGTTAACTCATACCATGTCAAAAAGGACTCAAATCATGTTTCTTTTTAATGTTCCTTGCATTTGGGGAATGTGAAAAAATAAGGTAAATCTATAGAGACAGTAACTGAATTAATAGTTTCTTAGGGTTGTAGCAGGAGAGGTTGGGGGGATGCGGAGCTAGTAATGATGAGTATAAGAATGAGGACTATGTTCTAAAGTTGATTGTGGTGATGATTGAACAACCCTTTTCAGTATATTTAAACCATATAAATATATGGTACAGTAGTTACATAATTTCATGTCAACTTGTTGAATACGTTATAGGGGTGGAGTCTAGTCTGTCAAGCAGGTCGTAGCCAATCATGCCTCTATGTGGGTAAGGCCTTCCCCGGAGGATTCCGAGAACTCCTGTCTTCCTCTCTGGAGTCATGATACACATTCTCCCTGGGAGATATTCCTGTTGACAAGCCACATGGAGACACACTGATGGAGCCAGAGCCTTGGAGATGGAGGAGACCCCTGCCAGCACTGAGATGCTTCCACTGCCACTGGATCCACAAGACTTTCCACCCACTGACCTGGAATCTTTGATCATTTTGCATCATTGCATTTGTTGTTTGAATCTGAAGAGGAATTTATAGACTGGTATCGGGTATATGGGCTAATATTGGACTTATGGACTTCATCTGGACTGGACTGGGATGTTTTCTTAATATACAATAGCTCTTTTATATAAAGCTCTTCTCTTACATAAAAAAATAAGAAAGATTTGATATAAATAACTAAGATTTTAACTTTAAAAACTAAATAAAGGTGATCAGATCAATGTTAGGATATAAACAAAGTTAAATTAAATATAAAACAGGGAGAGTTGATTAATAAAACATAAAACTGCTTATTTGAAATGCAAACTTAAAATTAAGTCAACAAACAAACAAATAATAAAGAGAGGTCTGTCTACAATCCTGAAAATGCTAGAGAGGCACAAAGCAAACAACAACAAGCTTTACAAAAGAAACATTATTACAAATGCAAAGCAAATATGTTAAATACAAACACAATAAAATTATACTGCCTAGTCTGCAGCATCCTCACAATTGTTTGAGCTTATTGTTGTAACCATTGGATCAATCCATCTCTTCAAGGGTCTTCCTCTTTTTCACTGACTCTACAGCACTGGTTCTCAACCTGTGGGTTGCGACCCCTTTGGGGGTCCAACGACCCTTTCACAGGGGTTCCCCAATTCATAATAATAA
>NW_022107431.1:52041975-52043748 GCF_000313985.2 Echinops telfairi | reverse complement strand
ATTTGAATGGTTAGTGAAGACTATTCAAAGTGACATGGACAGCCAGAAGATGTAACAAATTTGCCTCTGAAGAAGTACAGCTGGAATGGTCCTTAGCAGTGAGGAAGGGAAGAATTTGTCTCATGTAATTAGGACTTGTTCTCAAGAGGAACCCATCCCTGAAGGAGGTCAGTCAAAAACAAGATCCTGATGAGATGACTGACATGGCGGCTGTCCCAATTAACTCCAGCGTAGCAAGGCTGTGAGGATGCCATAGGGTGCAGAGTGTTTTACTCCTTTTTGGCATCTGACAACAACAGCACTCAAAGATGTTAGTAAAAACTATGTGCTAAAAAGATATTAGCAGTTTCCTTATAACCAAGATAAGAATAGACTTAGTTGCTTCTACTGTTGCTATTCTGTGTTCTAATAGGGACCCTTGCCATTCTATAGGTTGAATAAAAAATTAGCAATAGGTCAAAATAAGTTTTATTTCTGCAGTTTAAATTTGATCATTTCAATACTTAGAAATATATGTTAAATTCACAAGCACTTTTGTGAATTCATAAATATTTTGACAAACAAAACCAGCATTGTAAAACTGAGGATTTTCTTCTACATATACAAAAACTAATGAACAAAAGCCAAAGAGAAACAATGTCTGTGGTGGATTTATATCAGAACTATTTATGTAACCTAGACTAAATTTCCAGATTTCTATTTCTTATCACAAGGAGAAATGACAAAGTATTGCTACTAAAATTCCAGTCCATGCATGCACATGTTCATTTCATACAACATGCTTCTTATATCAGTGTATGGCAGCAGAGACATGCTTTGCAGTAATACACTTGTTTCTGTCTTATTAGGGTGACTTCAAAAAGAAAGAAATTCCCAAAGCAGGCACTTCCAAGATGATCTGCTAGGTCAGTTATATTCAAGGAAGAGCTGTTAGCGCAGATCATTATAGCAACACTTGATTGTTTGTTTTGGGGGGTTCCAAAGGGTAAATTTTTTTAACTTTTATTCAAGGAGACAGGATTATCATGGAGCTTTATTAAGAAGTTTTCAGAACAGGAAATGCATTGGGTAGAAAAGGGCCAGACATTCATATGAAGGACTGTTTCCCATTACAACAATGCATCGGCATCCACGTTCAGGGGAACAAGGGCTATCTTTGAATAATTTTGTTGGGAAACCCTACCCTATCAGTCCTTTAGTACTGATCTTGCTCCCTCAAACTTCTTTATTGTTTCCCAAATTCAAAGAACATTTCAATGGAACATGATGGGAAATACTAGAGGTGCCCAAACTGCAGTTTGACAAGGTGCAATTGAAGAGTTTAGAATCCTTTGAGAAATGTACAACCTATACAGAGAAGAGGTAAAAAATGAGGGCTTCATATTTTTAGTTTCACTTAATAAAATGTTTCTATGACATCGTAGCTGTGTTTTGTTGTGTTTTTTTTTTAATTTACCTTTATCTATCTAATTTAGTGAGGGCCCAACATTCATTTTGCATGGTTTTTGGAACGTAAAACTAAGACAATAGCCTTGTAGTTTTCTATAGGCAAGGTCAATGCAGGGCCTGAAGGATGCTGCATGGCCTCAACATGATGTGCTCCGTTTGGTGTGTGGGGCAGCTGAGGCCCAGCCTTTCTCCACATCCCACTACACATCACCCTGAGCACTTCCAGATGGTTAAGTTCAGGACAAAGGGTGACAGCTTTTCCTGTAGATCCTCAAAACTGGAAATGTGCAACAGTGTTGGACCAAGACAAATGTCAGTCCATCC
>NW_022107431.1:52026392-52041591 GCF_000313985.2 Echinops telfairi | reverse complement strand
TGTATAATAAAGTGCATGCACACATATAAAAACAGCTTAATAACTTCTCAAACTCAATATAAACCAGCACTTAAACACATCAATTCCAGATCCAGGCATATACCTACTAAAAGCATGCTGATGACCCAGCCTCTGTGTGGGAAAAGAGGTAATCCACTGCCATTACGATGTGTGGCCTCAGAAATTTTCAACATTGCAATGAATCAGGATTGATTCACTGACAGTGGGATTAAATACATCAACAAAAATATTCATTACATCAAAAATATTCACATAAATAAAATATCCATAACAGTAACTGCACCAAATGGAAAAAGTAAAAATCCATAACAATAACTTCTTCAAACTGGAAAAAATTAAAAGGCACATCAACAGTGTATTGTTTAAATAAATTATGTTACATGCATATAGTGGGATAACATGTAGTAAAGAAATTGGATGAAGTGCTAGTAATAATGTGAATGAATATTATAAACATACTGTTGATTAGAAAGTCAGACAAAAAATACACTTAAAATTCCACATAGAGTTAAACAAGAAATATCAATCTGCAGTGTGAAAAGTCAGAATGCCGATCACATGTGAAGGCTGATGATTAGGAGCACTGGAAACCTCCCGGCTTCCTGGGCAGGATCATGGCAACTTGCATGTGTTAACTTGACGGATATCCTCAAGTTGCATATCTATTACCTGTGAATTTTCTGTATTTCTTTGTATTCCATATTTGAATAAAAGCTTACATTAAAAAATCCTCTGGATTTGCTCAATGCACCTTTGTTTTTCCCTTTCTTAGATCCCAAATCTACTATGTTAGTAAATTCTATTTGTTGCATCTTCAAACTGTGTCTAGAATCTAACTTCTCACAACTACTGTTTTGGTCAAAAGCAAAGTCCCTGCCATTCATTTGATGTAGACTCAGTGATCCTATAGGACAGGGTAGAACTGCCCATGTGAGTTTCTGAAACTATAACTCTTTTCATAACAGAAATGCAAATTATTCTCTTGTAGAGAGGCTGCTGGTTTTGAACTGCCCTTCTTGTCGTTAAGAACCTAGCATGTAACCACTATGCTACCAGGCTTTCCTCTTATGGCCAAAGTTATTATAATTTACCATTTCTGACCTAGATTACTATAATGACTAAGTCAAGGCATGTCCATTTTTTTTCTCTTTTGCCTATTAGTCCTCTCAATACATCCATGAATCATACTGACAAGCAAGTGAGATTTTCAACTATTTTGCTTAAAATTACCCAACGACTTTTTATCATGTTCAGTACAAATTCTGGAAGTTTTATCGACTATCTCCTGTACAATATTCACTTACTGCTTCTTGTTGAAGCACTCAGCTGCTCCCCAAAAGACTGATGGTTCACATATGAAAGACCTAATGATCTGCTTCTATAAAGATTACAGCCTTATAGACACGAAGGACCATTCTATCTGCAACCTGAGGCCAGTCGGAGTTGAACTTGCCTTGACGGCATTTAACAGTCCCATACACTCCTTAAGAATAACGCAACCCCCACAAGCATAAGTGAAAACATTAGATACATTTAGGAAAACATTTAAGATGCCACAGATTATGAAACTTTTACTAAGCATGTATCTTTTTGCTATAAAAGACACATTGACAGTTTCTAACTAAATTGACAAACTTGAAATGAGTAGTTGACCAACCTTCAATGTTCGATCAAACTGGTGTTATTTGGATTATAAAGGTCATATTATGCATCAGTTGGTATTTTCGGATGAGAAATTTATAAAACACATTCTCTGAAGTTCATGAGACACTTTTAGAAGGCAGATACACATGATATTGCATGATAGAATGCCAGTCTTACTTTGTATATATAACAAATAACAACCATCTTATTGGCACTAGGGGAAACAATAATTTTTTTCTACCAAAAGTATAAAAGCCAGACAAGTTAGTTTCTGTTATAAAAGAAAAATAGAAATTTAGCAAGGGAATTTTATGTATTTACTCATCCAAGTGTAAGCAATAATTCACATACCCATACACAAAGATATATTACAATGTAGGAATATATAAAAAGGACTAGCAACAATCTCTTATGATTAGAACAAATGTCTTATGCTGTCATACCAAAATTTTTATATGACAAAAGCAGTTATTATATTTGCCCGTTGTCATTCTGAGGTACCCTCAAGTTGATTCCCACTCATTTGGACCTTTACGTAAAACATAACAAAACATTTCCCATTGCTGTACCATCCTCACAATGAATTGTAATGCATGAGCCCATTATTGCAGCCGCAAAGGCAATCCATGTCATTGAGCACGGTCCTCTTGTTTATTGATCCTTGACTTTATCAAGGATGATGTCTTCTTACAGAAGGTGATCCCTGCTGATAGGACGTCCAAAGTACATGAGATGGAGTCTCACAACCCTGGCTTATAAGGAGCATTCTGAAAGCAATTGTGCCAAGACAGATGTGTTTATTCATCTAGCAGTCTATGTTCTTCCATGTTCTTCACCAATACCACATTCAAATACATGAATTCTTATTTGGTCTTCCTCATTAATTGCCCCAATTTTAGATGCATATGAGATGCTTAAAAATATCACATTTTGTTTCCAAGGCCTATGTTAGTGCTCAAAGTGACATTTTTGTTCTTTAACACAGTAAAAAGCCTTGTACAGAAGCTTGGCCAGTATAATGCCTCTAAGTCACTTGATTTCCTGACTACCAATTTAAGGGCATTAATTATGGCAAATGAAATCCTCTATAACTCAGTATTTTCCCATTTTTCACGATGGTGGTGGTAGGGCTTATTGGTGCCGTTGTGAGTCTATGTTCTCTCTTTACCGTGAGGAGCAGTTTCTCCTGGAGCATCGATGTGGTCTTTGTTGGTATTTGCTGCAAGTTCTCCTCACCTGCGGCAAGAAATGTTGTGCTGGCTGCATATTTCAGGTTGTTAATAAATCTTTCTCCATCCTGATACCATGTTTCTTTTCATATAATCCAACTTCTTGAATTATTTGCTTAACATATAGATTGATTAATTATGGTGAAAAGACACAATGCTGACACACACTTTTTCTGATTTTAGACCTTGATTTAGCCCTTTCTTCTGTCGAAACGACTTCCTCTTAATCTATGTATGGGTTCCTCAGGAACACAATTATGTTTCCTGGATTTTCTATTCTTTGTAATTTTATACATAAATGATCATGTTCCACACAGTTTAATGCCTTTGAATAGTCAATAAAATACATGTAAATATCTTCCTAGTATTCTCACTCTCAGACAAAATTTATCTAACACTAGTAATTATATACCTCTTTCCACATCCAGTTCTGAGTCCCACTTAATTTCTGCAAGTTCCCTATTGATGCTACTATTTTTTGAACCATTATCAACAAAATTTTACTTGTATGTGATAGGATATTGTTGATTAGTCTGCCCTTTATGGGACATTTCTTTGGGTTGAAGCTTACAACAGAATAGTATAGCCCTGTTTGTATTTATATGCAAGTTCAAGTTGAAGTTAAGATAATTAAAATAAGTCCCCAAGGGCCCAAATACAAACTTGAGCTTAGAGAACATCTCAAAAACTTTTTTTGAAGTATTGAATCAAGGAAAAATCAATAGATATTCTTAAATATATTTGGAAAAAACTCTTGGAGTTGACCAGAAACGAACTTACTCATTTGAGGATAGACTCTTCTACATGTGAAAGCTGGACATTGAATAAGGAAGACTGAAGAAGAATCGATGTGTTTGAATTGTGGGTCTTGCAAAGAATAATGGAAATACTGTGGAGTGTCCAAACCAATGTCTTTGAAGAAGTATACCAGTAAAACGTCTTAGAAGCAAGGGTGGCCAAAGTCCATCTCAGATGCATTGGACATGTTAGAGGAGGGACCAGATCCTGATGAAGGAAATCATGTGTGGTAACGGAAAGAGGTGGAGAAAAGGAGGATGACCCTCAGAAGATGCATGGACACAGTGGCTACCACAACGTTCTCGAACATAAGAACAACTGGCAGGATGTCGCCGGCTAGGACAGGGTTTCATGCTGTTGCACACAGAGTCATTCTGAGCTGGAACCAACTCAACAGCACCAAACAGCGTCACATGATGCGTATGAATTCTTCTCTGGGGGACTTTTTAAGTCTTTCCATCATGAAAGATTCATCTTGTAATTTATCAGAACAAGCAAATCTGAGAACCACATTCCCTGTGCCGCATTCCCAGAGTGATTATTGGCATTCATTTCCCCGTATCTTTTTGCAAAACTGGAGTACACAGATAGGGAAGGTGAAATGAAACTGGCAGAAAGGTCTGTCGCCAATTGTATTACCATGGCCTACATGGATTAATGCAGGGAAAATATATTACATTTGGCAAAATAAAGATATATAATTTGAAGTAGTTCTCCCTAATTCATCACTAAAGTAACTAGTTTATTCTAAACCTGAGACACAAAGCAAAATAGAACCCATGTGGGGCATAGGACTATTAGAAGAACTACTGCAGGAAAGACTCCAGAGGCTCTGATTTAAGTATAGAGAGGAACTAAGGTGAAGCCACTAGTCTTGATGTCTAGATATCAGTGTCCTATTTCTATGAATCACTAGTGAACTTGGAAAAAAGAAAAGCAGAGGTTAAATACATAGAACCAATTTTCTGCTTTTCTTAGTCCATTCTTCAAACCTAAAGTGATGACATTTTCAAAAGCTAAAGTCTTAGTGTCTTGAAGTGTTCCCAGACAGAGGACAAAGCCAGGTGGGCAGCTGGCTCTAGGGAAAATCCTTAGAAGGAAAGACAGCGGGTATGACTTCCACTGCTGTCCTAATTTTTGGCCAACTGTCAAATTGCACAGGTACAGAACTTTTCCCCAAGCAGTGAGGTGAAAAAAGTAAAATAAAATAATAAGAATTCATACTTGTTGCAGTAAGAGAGAGAAGAGTCAAGAGCAATGATGCCAAATGGAACAGAGAATGGGTTTAGCAGGTAAGGTATTAACATTTTGTTATAAATATATTCAAGGAAGTAATGAGAATGCACTTTTAGTGAATAATTAGCTTGGTAGACTTGAAATACAATAATTGTAGGCCTGAACATTTCAACAGCTAAAACAAAAAATAACTAGTGGATAAGAATTGGAGCTGACGGAATAAAGAATCAATTAACTTGAAGGTAGATCAATATAACGGACCCAACCCAAAAAGAGAAAAACAGAGAGAGGGACAAGGATCCAAGATACACAAATAGCAATATAAGGAACTGTGAAACAATATAAAGGGGTGAAATATTCACAAATGAAAACTCATTAGAAGAAATGCAAAACAAGTAAGAAATAATGGCTCTCTACTGTCTACAGCTAGCAGACCCCGGGTGGTGTAGCGGTTACACTTTTGGCTGCTAACTAACTGCCAGGGCAACAACGGGAACCACCAACCGCTCCTCCGAGGAAAGATGAGTCATCTGCTCCCTCACAAAGTTACAGACCCAGAAACCCAGAGGGGCGGTTCGACCCTTTCCTATATGGTCACCATGAGTCAGAATCGAATCGATGGCAGTTTGTTGTTTTGTTTTGGGTGTAGCCTAGCTATAATGAAAATGCATTATGAACAAAAACTATATTCCTATAATTCCATTTACTTAAAATTACAGAAAATCCTAAATATCAATAACTTCAGAGGGCACAATCTTTTTTCCTGAGGGCAGAACACAGATGTAATTAATTTTCTCTATTTTACATTGCAGTGGCTATACAGAACAATATGTAGTGGCTATACAAAATTATTTACAGGTGAATCCCAGGAGTGTCTTCCTCCTACCTTATTATAAAGACCCATACAGGTAAAATTAATTTGGCTGGAGTGACAGAGATGTGCCTAGAAACAACATACTTAATAATTCACTGTCCCTGCAGCGTGTTATTTGAAAAGTTGGTACCGCAAACCCACTAGCTGCTCAGAGGGAGAAAGATGAGGCTTTTTACTCCCATAAAGAGTTACCAGCTTGGAAGTTCTACTTTAGCTTATGAGCTTGCTGAGTCAGAACCAATTCTAGGACCATGGGTGGGCACATCCATTGTTGTTTACTGGCATTTACCGAGTTTCTCCCCTTGTATGTCAGTTAAGAAGGATATAATGTTGGAAGGCTGAAACTCTGCCTGAAAAGAGTTTATCAACTATTTAAATAACTATCATTTGGAATAATAAATTATGTAAAATAAGACTAAAATATAGAAATGTGTCTGTGCTACCCCAAAAGAACTCTGAGATCAAAACAGACCTATACAAAAAACATTAAGCAGGATTTTCAAATGCCTTTATCCAAAAAAATGCTGTTGAATTATCTTACAAAGACTGATGGCAATTCTGAAAAATAAATCCTACTGCAGGATAAGAAGCAACTTGTGTAAAATACAGATTGAGGAAAATCATGTTATTTTGTGACTTGCAATGTATTAACATATACATATAAATTGGCATTGTAAACACCAGGATTCACAGATTAATTTATAATACATTGTACATAAATATACATCATAATATAAACATCAGCAATATGCATAAATAAACATCAATAAATAATGTGTTCAAAAGTTTCCTTCAATTTGCTTTTTCCTCATAGAGAATGAGTCAAGATATGATGCGAATTTGTTAAATGGCCATTTGGAGTTTTGCAGCTGGAAGAAATTAAATTCAAAATAAGAATGTGGGTTCTGTTTTACTTAATCTTAATATCCAGGTGTCTTCCTAACTTCATTGGTCCGAAATGACAGATTTGCTTGATTAATGGACTAATGATTTAAGTTGATTACTTCCTCTGTGTGGCTTCTATTAATTGTTGCACTAAGTGGCCACAGGTGCATTCAGCTTTCTTCTTTGTCAGCCAGGAGTACAAGTTGAGGAGCGAAGGATAACAAGTTGTTATTAAACTTCTCAAGCCTGTGTATGGATTTTAGATAAAGAACACTGATGACAATGTTAGTGAGGCTGCTAACCCTCCTGAGGGAATATTTTGCCCGAACAAGAATGTCAAATAAATTCATCCATAAATGTATCATTGAAATAAGATAAAGAGAGTTCAGCTATTGTCAGAATGTAGGAATCTTCATCAATAAAGTAATTCAACAGCAAATGACAGTTCTTGTCTCTATCCTCGATTCTTGACAGGCATTCTGACAGCATTTAGAATAACAATGAGACTGTTATGCTTTACATGACTATCCCATTAAACCGAGGAATAGAGCAATTTAACTATGACACTTAAAATATGGAACTAGTACCCTTATCCATTAGTGAAGCCATTTAAAGAACCGAAGAGGTTATCTAGACAAGTTGTCTTATTTCACAGACAGGAAAAATAAAATTCAAGACTTCTAGTGTTTGGGTCTGGGTAAATCACACTGGAATTTGAATGTTTATAATTGTAGTCCATATTTAGTACATAAAGTGTCTCCCATAATTAAAAGTAGGGCCATACTAAAATATACATTATTATTTGAAATATAATAGGACAGGAAAGTACCATAGCAGTGTTCCTGGGGTCCATCCCATTAAACCATCTAATAAGGATGAATCATTTATCTATCAGTCATCCTTGAGTTTGAATAAAAGTTAATTCTGCTTTGTAGGAAGAAAACAGATTTAGATTTTCTCATAATTTAGATGAGTACATACTACTTCTGAGATTGAAAGGTATGATTTCATTTCAGATCACAAACAAAAGAAAACTGAGAGAGGTTAAATAACTTGTCCAAATTATATAAACTAGAAATGTTTCGACTCAGAATTTTCTATTTCCACAGTAACAAACTTAGCCAGCATTCTTTGAAAAACAAGTGTCTGAAAAAGACTTGTATGTCTGTTAAGATACACGGAATTGTATGTTAAGAGCAGAAAGCAAATGTTTTGAGAATGATGATGGCAACAAATGTACAAATGTGCTTGACACGATGGATGGATGGATGGATGGATGGATGGATGGATGGATGGATTGTGATAAAAGTCGTATGAGCCCCCAATAAAATGATTTTTTAAAAAGAGTCTTCCTCTTTTGCTGCTTCTCTACTTTACCAAGTGTGGTGTCCTTCTCTAGGGACAGGTCTCTCCTAATAACATGTCCAAAGCCTTCCCATCCTTGCTGCTGAGAAGCATTCTGATGGTACTTCTCCCAAGATGCTTGACAATTAATTTCATATCCACTATGTTTCAGAAGAGGACATGGAACAAGGAATATAATTGCTGATGTCAGATGAATCTTAGCTAAAAGCAGAGAATATCAGAAAAAAATTCACTTCTGTTTCATTGACTATATAAAAGCATTTAAATGTGCTCATCATAACAATTGATGGATAGCATGAGAAAATTGGGAATTCCAGAACATTGTGTTCATGTGGTACTTGGTAGTTGTATGTTCAGAACATGACATAAAACCAGGAGATGTGGGCAACAGGGTTGAATCCTCACACTGTACTTACTCAATCTGTACACTGAGCAAATCATCAGAGAAGCAGGATTATAAAACACAGAATGTGGCATTAGTCTTGGAGAAAGGCAATAGGACTTGCTCAAGGGCAATGTAACTGAGAGGAATTACTGGAACCCAAATGAAGACTGAGCATGATAGTGGGACACAAGGAAAGTAAAAGGAAATAGAGGAAAGAACTAGGAGGCAAAGGGCATTTATAGAGGTCTAATTACAGGCATATACATATGTAGATATATTTATATATGATTATGGAGAAATGGATTTATGTGCATATATTTTATAGGCTTAATATTACAGTCACAGATGGACATTAGGCCTCCACTAAGTACTCCCTCAATGCAAGAACATTCTGTTCTACTAAACTGGAATTCTATGATGCTCACCTTCCCGACAAGATCCCTGAAGACAAAGCAGGTGCATAAGCAAATGTGGTGAAGAACGCTGATGGTGCCCAGCTATCAAAAGATATAGTGTCTGGGGTCTAAAAGGCTTGAAGGGAAACAAGTGGCCATCTAACTCAGGAAGTAACAAAGCCTACATGGAAGAAGCACACCAGCCTGTGTGATCACAAGGTGTCGAAGGGATCAGGTATCACACATCAAAGAACAAAAGATCATATCATTGAGAATGAGCAACAGTGTGGAGTGGGGCCCAAAGTCCATCTGTAGACAACTGGACATCACCTTACAGAAGGGTCACAGGGAGGATACGAGCCAGTCAGGGTACAGTGTAGCAATGATGAAATATACAACTATCCCCTAGTTTTTAAATGCTTCCTCCCTCCACTATCTTGATCCTAATTCTACCTTACAAATTCAGCTAGACCAGAGGATGTACACTGGTACAGATAGGAACTGGAAGCACAGGAAATCCAGGACAGATGAACCCTTGAGGACGAGTGGTGAGAGTGGCAATACCCAGAAGGAGGAGGGAAGGTAGGGTAGAAGCTGGGAACTGATTACAAGGATCTACATATGCCCCCTTCTCTGGGGGATGTACAAGAGAAGGGTGGGTGAAGGGAGACATCTGACACTGTATGACATGACAAAATAATAATAATTTATAAATGATCAAGGTTTGGGAATGGGGAGGGAGGGGAACACTGAGGAGCTGATACCAAGGGCTCAAATAGAAAGCAAAAGTGTTGAGAATGATGATGGCAACAAATGTACAAATGTGCATGACACGATGTAGATATGGATTATGATAAAAGTTGTATGAGCCCCCCCTTAAATGATTATAAATAAATGCCTGTGATATGCAGATGACACAACCTTGCTTGCTGAAGATGAGGAGGACTTGAAGCATTTGCTGATGAAGATAAAAGATTGCAGGTTTCAGTTTGGATTAAAACTTAGTATAAAGAAAATAAAAATCCTCACAATTGGACCAATGGGTAACATCATGATATATAGAGAAACGATTGAAGTTTTCAAGGATTTTGTCTTGTTTGGATCCATAATCAATTCCCATGGAAGCAGCATTCAAGAGATCAAATGATTTGTTTCATTGGGTAAATATGCCGCGCATTTATAGTGTTGACAAGCAGTGATTACTTTGAGGATTAAGGTCGATCTTACCCATGTCTTTTTATTTTCAATTACCCCATCTGCATGTAAAAGTTGGACATTGGCAAAGGAAGATCAAAGAAGAATCAATGCATTTGCTTTGTGGTGCTAGAGAAGAATATTGAAAGTACCATGGACTGCTAAAAGAACAAACAAATCTGTCTTGGGAGAAGTACCACCAGGATGCTTCTCAGAAGCAAGGATAGGAAGACCTTGGAAATATTATCAGGAGCGACCTGTCCCTGGGAAAGGGCACCATACTTGGTAGAGAAGCAGCAAAAAGGAAGACTCTTCACATGAATGGACTGACACAGTAGGGGCAATGAAAGCCTCGAACATAAGAACAATTGTGGGTTTGGTGCAGGATTGGGCAGTGTTTTGTCATGTTCTACACAGGGTTGCTAAAAGTCCAAACCAATTCGATGGCATCTATCTACCACAACTATCTTTCCATGACACATCTTGGCCCCAGACTTTACTGCCATTATTCCAGTTGATACCCCTAGGAACACCCCCCAGCCCCTTACTTTTAGGTGACAGACAATTCAGTAGCCCAGGATCTATTTTTGAAAATGTTTTTTCTTCCTGTATTTCTAATTTTAAAAATATGAATTGCATTATTCCATACTTAGTTTTCACATCACACTCCCTTAGGTATAACTACAGCCCTCTACTTATCTGCCTATACTGTGTTGAAGGATGGCAGTGGTTGTATAGGATTTGATATCAATTTTTTAAATAATCTTTTCTTAGAATAAAATGTAGAATTAAATGGTGGTGACATTGGGTTTGGCAATAAAAATGCAAAATGAAAAAGTTTGACTTCATCAAATGTGAGCTTGATTATGATATAAAGAGATCAGTCAAGAAAGTGAAAAAAACGACACACAGAAGGAGAGAAAATATTTTCAAATCACATATTTCATGCGATAATTACATAAAGAACACATAGAATTATATTGAGAATTATTTGTAACAGAGTAATAAGAAAAATATGCTGATTTTTTAAAATGATAATCAATTTGAAAAGTAGTTTTCACAAAGATTTATGTCCAGCAATCAAACACATGAAAGTATGCTCAACATCATGAGTCAATTTGTACATGTAAGCCCATGTCCTAACAAGATGCTAGCACACACTTTGAGTGCCAATTATAAAAAGACAAAGACTAATGTTGTTAGACATGTGGAACAATTAGAACTCTAATATTACTAGTGAGGGGGTAGAAAATAAAATAACCATTTAGAAAATATTTTGGCAGCTCCTCAAATTTTTATACATAAAATTAACATACAATACAGAAATTTCTTTCATAGGTATCCACTCAAAAGCAATTATTATACTATATAAATAGTATGTCTGTAAAATTTCACAGTGGTGTTATTTTTAAAAGTCAATAATTAGAAACAGCCCTAACATACTTCAACATATAAATAAATATTATGGACAATCATACAATAGAATACTATTTGACAAGCAAAAGAAATGGAATACTGAATTCAACATAGGTATTCTTGGAAAATGTTACATGAATGGATATAGGAAATCACTAAACAATGCAATGGGCAGTTCTCAAGTTGATGATAAGTATGAAAAATAATGGAATCTCAGTGTATATGCATTTTCATATCAAATTTATAGTTGTGAAATGCTGAGATCAGTAAAGTGATTTCACATGTAATCTCAGAGTAAATACTGTAAAGGTTATACAACTAAATATAGTGATATATATAATAAATCTAACAAATGTTTAAATAATCAATAGGAAAGAATAAGAAAGTATAGAAACAAGAATCAGATGAAATGAATAAAGAAAACAAAATGCCCAACTTACAAGATACCATATTGTTTTCTGTCTCATGCAAAAATATGTTTAAATATATAGGTTTTCTAATTCATCGCAATGATCACACAGAACTTGTAGACAATATTCCAAATTAATGAGTTGATTAAGGAAGTCAACAGGTTATAATACAGGTGAGAAGTACTCAGGACCCAGTTGTTCATTCAGGACATGTTACAAAGTTCTTTCAGATCTGCTGAGAAATGTCCAAAGCGTATGCCACTTCACTAACCAGAAGGGATTCACCTGAACTCAGAGAGTCAGGGAACCCAGTTCTCCAAATTAAGTGCCTAAAAGCACCCCACCCCAGTAATCCTTAGTTCAAAGGCATTCAATTCCATGCCATAAATCAGCAAGCCCAACACATCATTGAAATACCCAGAGGCACTACATTCTGCAAATTAGCCTTACTTGTTCAGTGGACTGGGTAGTCCACCATTCTGTCTCATGCTCAAAAGAGTATGTTTAATAAAAAAAAAAAAAGATCTATCCATTTGATTTCCTGACTGCTGCTTCCATTGTCAGTAATTCACTGAGAGTAGATACAAGTAAATTTAAACCTTTGACAATATTAATCTTTCATTCATTTTTTTTCTGATTTTACCTATTGGTCTGTGAAAATGTGTCATCCTTATGTTGAGGTGTAATCCATACTGAAAGCCATAGTTCTAGGTTTCCATCCACAAACACTTCAAGTTCTCTTTACATTCACAGAGGAGGGTTGTGTGACCTGTGTATTGCAAGTTGTTAATTAATCTTCTGATCCTAATAATATGGTTCAGTTTCTTGGATTATTTTTCCATTATATAGATTGATTAATTTGATATAAAGATATAAACCTTATACTGGAAAAACAATGACTTTATTAATTTATTTTTCACTTTTTATTTTGAATTGATTGAATAATTATGGAGTAAATCACTTTTCCATGCAATGTTCATATGTGTTTTGCTTCCTGTGGTTAACTGCAATCCTTACAAAGTAATATCAATTTTCCAACTTATTCCCTGTTTCCTATTTCAATTCTTCCTTCTTTCCTCCCCTTTTCTTCCTTCTGAACTTTGTCCCAGGGCAAATGGTGCCCATTAGTATCTCAAATGGTTGCTTTTTCTTAGAGGTGTACACCCCCCTGGTATTACTGCTCACTTTTAGACCTTTTTCTTGGCTGAAATTGAGCTAGTGACTTCAGTGCAGCCTTCAGTATGACTACAAGCTCATGTAAAGAAAACTAAAATTCTCACATCTGAACAATAGACCGTATCACAATCAAGGGAGCAAAGATTGAAATTGTCAAAGGAGTTCATTTTGCTTCATTCCATCAACGCTCATGGGAGCAGCAGTCAAGAAATCAATGCACGACTTTGGGAAAATCTGCTGCTTTTCATATATTTAAAGTGTTGAAGAGCAATGTCATCTTCAATCACTTCTCATGCACCTGAAAGCTGGAAAATGCATGATTAAGACAAGAGAAAAAAATCATGCATTTGAATGATGCTTATGGTGAAGTATATTGAAAGTATTGCTCCTTAATCAGTTGTAGCAAAGTTTTGTTTGTTATTTCTTTCCTTCTCTTATAGTGTCCCTGTTTGTTTAATGAAATGTGTTTTCTTATGTATTATATCTTCACATAAACATATTAAGTATGAAATTTGATCTGCGATACCCAAATTTGATGTGGGGATTTTCTTGATCTCAAGGATATTTCATGCCAGGAACCTTAGAATTTTCAAGAGAAGTTTTAGAAAATGTCCCCAAACTGGTCTCTGGTGCACTGCAGGTCAGAAAATAGTACTGAGGCAACCGTGCTGTGATAAACAAATGACACATGCTGTCTATGAGTTTATTTGCTAACCAATCCCTCTTCTTGGGGGGTATCCTTTTACTGTACTCCTTTTCATTTTTACATGTTGCTACAATAAAACTAGCCTAGCCCATTTACAAAATATATCCTTAGGGTAAGGGAGAAGTTGACAAATGTAGAAAGTATGTATTGTTTGTGTAAAAATGCAGTGGATTGATTAGGAATCATTGAAGCATTTAAATAACAGTATTAGTGTTGTCCTAAAAGTAAACTGTAGAAATTCTTTTGTCCGTTTTTCAGGGAGAAAGTAATAATGTTATCAATGTCTGATTATAGAATGAGGATAAAAATGAAGATCAGTGCAAGTATCACTTTTACTTAAAAATGTGGTGCAATTTAACGTCACTGTACTGATGTTCACAAAGGTACGAGTAGTTATCTGCACCACTAGTGCGTTTGCACCATCAATGAAAAAGTTAACACAGTGAACATGCCAAGTATGAAATGATGATTTAGTACCACAATGAAAAGAATTTTGACCAAAAAATTACATGTTTGGAACTAACAGACTCCCAAGGAATTATGAAACACACTTTTAGGTCAAGCCCCTAAAAGGTATCTCTCTGCCCCAAACTCACGACCACCGAGCCAATGCCAAATCAAAGAAACCCTATTGGACAGGGTAGAACTGCCCCTGTGAGTTTCCAAGACTGTGTAACTCTTTAGGAGAGTAGAAAGCCCTCGCTTTCCCCATCAGAGTGGTAGTGGTTTCTAACTGCTGACCTTGAGGATCACAGCCCAACATGTAATCACCACTGCACCAGGGCTCCTCTCTAAAACATAAAGATTTTATTAAAATAGTTTGATGAAAAGTAAGTAACAGTTGAGTTTTACAGGGTAAGAATATTATTTATCATACCAAAAATGGAGTATAATAAAGTCTTATTTTAAAGAAGTCCCTGGATGGCACTGATGATTAAGTGCATGGCGGTTCGTCAAAAGGTCGGTGTGTCAATCCAGAGATGCTTGGGAGAAAAACCTGACAATGCGCATTCAAAAAGATCAAAGCAGGGGGTAATCCTCTCTGCACACTGTGTCACAATGACTCATCATCCACTTAAGAGAAACTCACAACAAACTGAATTGCAAGCACAAGTGAATATTTTCTCCCCACCGTATCATGAATCCTCCTTTCCCCAGGTCATGTGTATATGCAGACTCATGTCTTAGATTTATATGGTCAGTTATCCCTAGCAATTAGATATTTTATATTGTTCTTCTCAATTTATTGAAAATCAATTAAAGGTTGATTTTATAATAAACACAACAATGAGAAATAATCATTTACAACTTTAAAAAATGATATTCTGAGTCTTGAGGAGAAAACAACGGGACCAACGGTTCCGGGGGGACACAGGAGAGGGGGAGGTGGAGGTAAGAAGGTGATGCTGACCAACCCAGGGACAGGAGAGCAACAAGTGATCCAAAAACAGTGGCAAGGAGGGTG
>NW_022107431.1:52012515-52024856 GCF_000313985.2 Echinops telfairi | reverse complement strand
AGAGGGCAAATGTTTTGAGATTGATGAGGGCAACAGGTGTACATATGTGCTTGACTCAATGGATGTATGTATGGACTGTGATAAGAATTGTACGAGCCCTCAATAAAATAATTAAAAATAATAATAATGAGGGCAACAAATGTACAAATGTGCTTTATACAATTGATGTACGTATGGATTGTGATGAGTTGTATGAGGCCCCAATAAAATGACTTTAAAAAATGATATTCTGTGTTAGATGATAGAGAATAGGAACCGTGACTGAACATTTCAAGGAATAACACATTTGGTATCACTTAATAAGATCAACATTTCAGAGTTCTATGTTACAAACAAAAATAAATTCAGAAAATATGATATATAAATGAATAGGGATATTATGCTTCACAAAGACAAATGAAATTCAGAAACACAGAACACATTGATAAATCTTAAAAAATATTAAGCTGATTGAAATAGACATGTCACAAATGAGAAAATATATTTTAATTTATTAGCTAAAATTGGCAAAATTCATGGAGATAAGACTTTAACAATAGTTACCAGGGCAGAGGAAAAGAAAAAGTGAGAAATCTTTTAAAAATTACTATTGGATTTTTGTTTATGAGGATGAAAAAATCCTCAATGGATGTTAGTAATACTCTCACAATATGATCAATGCATTTGGTTTTATTGAATTGTGTAAGTAACAAAGACTAAATTGGGAAATATTATGTTGCCTATATTTCTTTAAAAGAAAACAGCTTAGCTCTTTAGTCATTTTTTTCTTTATGTTCAATGAAAAATGTTAACTTTAAAACTCACAGAAATCTTATATTAGTACCCACATTAAATTGCAGTAAAAGATACTCTATGTATACATAAATATGATAGATTTATTTAAGAACAGTTTAATACTGTAATATAAAATAATAACAATAATACGGAGCCCTGGTGGCATAGTGGTTATGGCTAACCTCAAGGTCAGCAGCTTTAAACCACTAGCTACTTTGTGGAAGAGATTGGGCTTTCTACTCCCATAAATAATTGCATTCATGGAAGCACACAGGGGGCAGTTCTATTCTGTCTTATAAGGTCACTGTGAGTTGGAATTGACTCAATTGTAGTGAGTGATAAACTAAAATAACAATGAAGACGATAAGAAGAAATTAAAAACAATAATATGAAAAAGAAGATTGAAATTTTGGTATGATTTGCTAAACTACCCTGCTTGAAATAATCATTTGGGAGCATATGATTATTTCAAGCAGGGTAGTTTCTCTTTAGAAGTAAGATGAAACAAATTCCAGGTGGAAAAATAACTGTCACTTATTGGGCATATGAACTGTCACTTATTGGGCATATGAAATAGATAAAGAGCAAAAGAATGCTTTCAGGTGGAGATGAAAGTAACAAAGTGTGAGAATTGAAAAGAACAGATTCATTTATCTTTGTCTTTTTACACCTGGACAGAATGCGAAGCGCCATCTGTCAAAACGGTACTCAACACAATAAAGGGCATTTTGTTTATCAGTGGGTGAATAAATTAAATGGACTTGGATGGGATTTTAATGGAAATATGAACAGTTGAGATTTACAAACAATCAAGCTTGGCATTTCCTTCAACAGTCTTTTAAAGAGCCTCTTTAGAGAGAAAATCGGAAGGAGAATTCCTCTTTTCGTTTTCACTTCTTGCAATCTGGTCACTTTTCCCCGCTCTTTAATATTTGACACATTCGGGATCAGTGGAAAATTAGAAAATGATTTCTAACCACTCTCCATCATGAAAGCTTTGCCTTTGGGATACATACATGTAAGAGAGGTGATTTTTTATTTTGTTTTAAATATTAAGTAAAATATGAGTGTTCCTTAAAAAGTACATTCAGTTTTATAAGCATATAATTTTTACTTCTTAAAAGAAAAGCCATATAAATGTCACTTTCCTACAGAAATCCACGCAGAATGTTGGTGTTTTTAACGGCATGTGTTCTTTGGTTTACTATACGATGTGAAGAAAAAAACAATGTGCAAACTCGTTTCTTTGTACGTAGCCACCTGTTGTCCCACAATAATTTTTGAAATGATGTCTTTGTTTCATGGAATTATATTGTATCCTTGTTGAAAATCAGTTGAACATAGAGAAATAAGCTTGCTTCTAGACTCTTCATTCTAGGCCATTGATCTTTAGGTTTAATGTTCTTCAGTGTCAATCTGAAAGTGTATATAAGGAGTCATCTATCTGTTCCATGGTTAGACACCAGCCTTTTCTTGGCTCATGACATTGAGCTTTTCTTATCATCTATTTCCATGGATGGAGTGGATTTGACTCCTCTGAATTCCATCACTTGAGTAATAGTCATATTAACTGATCTTTCTTGTAAAAAAACTACAAATTCACTGCTACCTGGTGGTCGATGCCAACTCATCGCAACCCTCCAGGACAGGGGAAAATCGGACAGGTAATTTTTCCTGAGGCGGTAACTCTGTAAAGGGGTAGAAAGCCCGGTCTTTGTCCTGCAGAGCAGCTGGTAGTCCCAAACTACTGACCTTGAGAATCATAGCCTAAAGCATACCGATTATGCTATCACCTATCACAGATAACGCTGTTCTTCAAGCTAGATCATAAAACATTCTTTGTGAAGATGAACAAAACACCATTTCTCTTTACTTTTTTATGGCAGGCATATAGTAAACCATATGGATTTCTGAATCAAAATAGCCAGTATCTGTCCATTCAGGCTCACTAAGGCTTAGGATAATGATAGCTATGGATTAAATTTCATTTCTGATGAATCAATATTTTCTGAGATTTATGCTGCATAGCCTCCATGTTCCAATTGTCAAGAGAAAATTTAATTTTTTTCTTCTCCTGAGTTGTACCAAAGCAAATGAGGAAAGAACCCTGGGAGTTGACATTGAATTACTTACCTCAAGGTCTCTGTATAATCCCTAGATTTCCACACTACAAAAGAGCTATATTTCCTGGGGTAGCTTCTATATTATCTTTAAATAGATTAACACCTAACCTTAATCTTTAAATAGAATCTTTAAAAGTATTTTGATATATTATTATTATTATTATTGATTATGTAGACTTAAAAACTGCAAACAATATTTTATGAACTTATGAAGAATGGAGATCAGTGAAGACAGAAGAGAATGTTTGCAATCATCGATTAGTGTAAAGCTTTACAGTTTCTATATAGAAATATTCTATCCTAAAGGGCCAAAGAAGAAAAGCAAATCCTAAGCACCAAATATTGTCTACAGATTCAACTGTCTAGATTAATGAATATTGGGGTCTTTGTGTTTGAAATGGATAGGGTCACTTAGGATTAATAGATGATTATTATTAATTTTTTCCTATACCCGAGCCAATTGCTGCAGCCATAGTGTCTGTCTTTCTCACTAAGGGCTTCATCTCTGTTCCTTCCCCTCCACTTTACCAAGTACAATGCCCTTCTTCAGGACTGTTCTCTCCTGATCACATGTCCACAGGAGGAAAGACAAAGGCTCACTCTTCTTGCCTCTATGGAGAACTCTGGCTATTCTTCCAAGACAGATCTGTTTGTCCTGTTGGCACTCCGTGGTACTTTCAATATTCTTCTCCCGCACCCCATTTCCACTGCATCAATTATTCTTCAGTCATCTTTATTCAATGTCTGACTTTTATATGCATATGATGCAAATGAAAATACCAAGGCGTGGTCATGCATACCTCAGTCCTCAATGTAACATCCTTGCTTTTCAATACTGTCAAGAGGTCTTGTGCAGCATAATGCACACTACCTTTGGTCTCTTGATTGCTGCTTCCATGAGCATTGATTGTGGAACCAAGCAAGACATAGTCCTTGACAACTTCAACCTTTTCTTTATTAAACATGATGATACCTATTGGTCCAGTTGTAAGGATTTTGATCTTTTTTACATTTAGTTATAATCCATACTGAAGGCTACAGTCCTTGAACTTCATCATCAAGGGCTTCAGGTCCTCCTCACGTTTGCCAAACAAGATTGTTTCATCTGCATATCTGGAGACTGTTAATAAGCCTTCCTTCTCCTGATGCCACATTCTTCAAACAATACAGCATTCCTGATGCTTGTTCAGCATCTAGATTGAATAAGTTTGGTGAGAGGATACAAGAACCTTTATGCTCATCTTTTCTGATTTTAAACTATGTAGCATTCCCTTGTTCTGTTTGCACAACTACCTCTTGATTCATGTACAAGTTTTGCATAAGTGTAAAAAATTGTTCTGGAATTTAAATTCTCCTCAAAGATATCCATAGTTAGCTATGATCCATACAAATACTTTATGATAGTCAATAAGATACAACTAAACATCTTTCTGGTATTCTTTGCTTTGAGTCAACATTCATTTAACATCAACAACGGTATCTCTTTTTCCAGAACCTCTGCTGAATCTAACCTGAACCTCTGGCAGCTCCATGTCAGCAAAGTGCTGACAAAAGGATGATCTTCAGTAAAAATGCACTTGCTTGTGCTATTTTTGATATTGTTCTGTAGCTTAACCTTTCTGTTGGATCGCTTTTCTTTGGAATGAATCCATATATACATCTCTTCCAGTCACTTTGCTAAATGCCTTGGCAAGAGTAAATTCTAGATAAATATAATTTATTAACAAAAATTAGGATTCAATTCTACAAATAAAACTATAGAGAAAATAATTCAATCTTTTGGATGAAGTAGTACTTTTTGAAATGGGCAAAAAACACTGATTAAATATCATGAGATAAAATAATTTTTAACATTTACAATGTTAAAATATTCAAAATTTTAAGAAATATTGTGGTAGTTACATACTTTCAAGTCAACTTGATAAATAAAGTCGGGGTGGAGTTTAGCCTGTCAGTCAGGTCGCAGCTTGATGACTTCCTTTGGAGGTGCAACTGAGATAAATGGTTGACTAAAGGCTAGTCCCTCTCACTCTCTGCTTCTCCTTCCTGTTGGCCAGTCATGCAGAAGAGACCTGCCAGACTCTTGTGATGCTTTCACTGCCACGGGATCCCCAAGATGCTGCACTCACTGGCCTGTGATCTTCCCGTGTTCTGCATTGTTGCATGAGGCCATGTGAGTCTGAAGAGGGATTTATGGACTAGTATTGTACTTATGGTCTTGATATGGACTAGACAGGAATATTTTCTTGATATCTAATTACTCCTTAACATAAAGCTCTTTATTACACTTATGAGTGTCAATGAATTTGTTTCTCTAGTCAACCTGCCTAACACAAATATTTTCCTTGAATATGTAGTTGTCTTATATTAAAAGACTCAGAATTCTTATTAAATTTTCAATGACATTGTTAAATGATGTTGAAGAGTGCTAAAATCATTTTTGATAAATATATCTCCATTCAAAGATACTTCTTGTTTGTTTATTTTAGATGTTTTTGCTGTTTTAATGTTTTTATAAATCCAGAGATATACCAGATTATTATTATAATACTTGTAAAGCCATTAATAGGTACATTTACTTTTCAAATTTTGTAGACATTTCAGAAAGCTAAGTATTAATTCCTACTGTCACTACTGTATACTATTAATTTGAGTACATAGTTCACTAATAAAGAAGCAAGAGAGACTTACTTTCTATATTTAACCTGTTAACATTAGATATCTTATATGAAAATTAATATCTGTTAGAAGCTTCTAATATTAGGGTGATTCAAGAATATTTAAGTTAGAATTGAGAAAATACTATCACAGTATATTTTGAACATTTGTATCTTGTGAGCATGCTCTTCAAAGTACTGTAATTTGTCAGAGTCTGTTCTAACCCATACCTACATTTAACAAATGAAACACTACCCTATTTTGTGTCATCCTTATAATTGTTTCTATGTTTTAGCCCATTGTTGCCATGTGTCGATACATATGATAGACAGTTTTCTTCTTTGAACATTTATTTTACCAAACACAATGTCATTGTCCAGGAACTGGTGCCTTTTAATAATATATCTAAAATATATGAAACAATATCTGACTTCTAAGTACTTCTATTTAGACAGCTTTGTTTTTTCTTCTGTCAGTCCATAGTCTATTCAAAATTCCTCACTAATATGTTAACTCTAAAGCATCAATTTCTCTTCAGTTATCCTTATTTTCATTGTCCACTTTCACTGTGTATGAGGTGATTCAAAATACCATGACTTTGGTAAAGTACATCATAGTCCTGAGAGTCATATCTGATATGTTTAACACTTTAAATGGGTCTTTTACCAAAATTTTTCCAAATGCAATATGTTGTGTGAGATCATTAGTACTGTTTCCATGGACGCTAACTCTGGATCCAAGAAAAATGAAATCCTTCAAAATGAAATCCTCTAAAATTTTCTGTACTTATCATGACATTGCTTACTAGTCCATTTGCAATTTTTTTGTTTTCTTTATGGTTATTTGTAATCCATGTTTAAGTCAGGAGTTTTTTATCTTAAATAGGTAAATAAATCAAGTCCTCCTTGCTTTCAGCAAACACATATGTATCGCATGCATTTCACAAGTTGATCATGAGTGTTCCGCTAATCTTGATGGCATGTTCTTTTACATTTATTATTATTTCAGAAATAAGTATTCCCACTATTTGCTCAGTATACATAATGATTAAGTATAAGAAAATATAGTCTTGGTACACACCTTTAATGATTTTAAACTATTCAATATAATCTTGTTCTGTTTGAATGAAAGGCTTTTGATCTCTGTACACTTTACACAGTAATTGTTTTAGTATTCTCACACTTTGCAATATTTTCCATAATTTATTCTGATGAACAAGGCTATATGGCTTTGTATATTCATTAAAATTAAGGTGTAAATCTCTCTAATATTGTCTCCTCAATGATATCCCTTTTTCCATGACCTTTTCTGAATCTTACTGCAACCTATTATGAATAATTTTAGCAAAATGTTACTGTGCATGATATTAAAAATTAATTTTTGTTGAAACAGGTACAGAGATGGATCTTTTTAGTCTGTTGTGAAGGTAGCTATATTTAAAATTTCTTAATGCAGATGAGTTCATCCCCAGTACTACATCAATTTGTTGACTTTTTGAAGCATTTAAATTGTTATTCTGTCAATTCCTGAGGCGTATTTTCACTAATGCCTTCGATGCAGCTTGGAATTCGTCCTTCAATATCATTGTATCTGGATAATATTCTACCTCATTATAGGGTTAATTGTCAATTGTTTATTTGGTACAAAGACTGTATTCTTCTATCATATCTTAAATAATTTTCTCAGGGAATCCTTCAATAATGCAACTCAAGACTTGAACCTTTTTTAGTTCTTTAAAGTTGAGAAATACAGAACATGTTCTTTTTTATTTTCTAACTCCAGGTATTTGTATCTGACAAAGCACTGCTTCTGTTCATAAGGCTTTCATTGACAAAATATTCAGAAATAAACTACCCTGTTCCTCTTTCTAGTATGTTTAAATCTAGAAATTCTACTGAAACTTACCCTACTTGAGTGATACTGCTGATATTTGAAGTATTGATGATACAGCTTTCAGCATCACAGCAACATGCAAGCTAACAACAAACAGGAAGTTAATGGTGGTGCTGTGAGCATGCCTTCTCTCTAAGAAATAAATTATGCAGCTAACTGAAACTTTTAAAAAATGACACACGATAGGTAATGTTCTAATTGTTATTAAACAATAAAACTACCTTATTCTATAGAATTTGGGGCATATCCCCGTAAATACAATACTCTTGAATCAATATGGATTGATGTAGAATTGATTGTTGCTGTACTGAATGGCCTTTGTTAAGAATTTCTTTAAAATCTTTATACCTTGATTCCTTTGGCCTTTGTTAACAAATTTCTTTAAAATCTTTATACCTTGATTCACAAATAAATAATCTTTTACTCCCAGAAGAAGTCCTCAGGGATCAAGTTCTGAAACTCTGAATGATGTACATTGGTAGAATATGATTAAAAAGTGGGGAGGGGAGATATTGAAAAGCTATAGCCAACAACAATAGCAGAGCAGATATCCCAAAGTCTAAAAGTCAATTAGACCTCCAAAAATTAATAGCTATAAAGCATATTTGACAGGCCTTTAAAAATCCTTTTTAATTTTGAATTTGGTAAACAGGTACTGAGTGTATCAGTTTTCCCCTCTACTATGTGTACAAACTATTTCATGTTATTGATTGCAATTCCAACCAAATATAACATAACTTATTCTCCCTCCTTTCTGTACCTCCCTTTTCCATTGCTCTTTCTTTCCTAGCCACTCTGAATTTTGTCTTGTGGTAAATCCTGCTTTTTTGATCTAAAATTATTTGTTTTTTATAAGTTGATAAGTTATGAAAACCTCCCTACTGTTATTGTTGCCCTTTTGAATATATCTGTTGTTTGACAGAAACATGAGTCATAGGTGTGAGTTCACTTCTAGACCTGAAGGATGACTAAGGGAAAGAGTTTGGGGGATTTGACCAGTGTCCACAGAAAGAATGTTTCTGTTTTTTGTTTCTTCATTCCACAACTGACCCTCCCTTTATCCAGGATATTATCATGTGATAGTTGGTAGTGGTATCTGGTGATCCACTAGCTCTTCGGTCTAAGGGTCATTGCAGGGTTCATTGGTCTACTGGACTGAGTGTTGCCATGGGTCTTGATTTTCTTCACTCCTCTTTTCTCCGGGCAGGAAAAGACCGATAGCTGCAGTGAAATGGCTGCTTAGAAACTGTAAGGAGCTCAGTAGCTATTCGTCAAAGTAAGATGAAGAACTTTGTCTTTGTAGACTACATAATGACAAGCAACTCTTCCAAGTAAAGATACAGGCAATACAGAGTAAGAAATTAAACATGGGATACAAAAATGTCCATTATAACCTGAATTATAAAAATACTGAGTTTGTTTCCCTTCAACTATCAAGAGCCCATTATGTGTATCTGTGCATTACTACAGATCAAATTTCATACGACACATTTCCATCTCATTTCAACAGTTTTTTCCCCTTATACTTATTGTTTTAATTCTATGGATGATTTCAAAGTGAAATCTTAAAATGGGTGTTTTTTACACTATGTGGTGTTGAATTATAGAGGCAAGAATAAAGGAAATTAAAGGCAGGAGAGAGACAGAAAGGTTTAAATAACCATTCCATAGTATCTGTGGAGAAATCCTTCTAGCATCACAGCAAATATAGCAATCTATGGATGCTTAACTTCTTTATATAAATGTAATATTTGCAGATAAGCTTCATGTATACTTTGTATCCTCTCAATCATCCCCAGATTGCTTATAAAATCCAGCACAATGTTACATTTTATATAAGAGCGCATTACACCCCTCTTAGCATTTGAAGGACTGATTTGAGCACTGTCTCACTTTTTTTTCTTCAGACTCAATTCAATCCAAGCTTACGTGAATCCACAGATGCGGAATTCACAGATATGGAGACCTGACTAAACTCACATTAAAGCTATAGAGAAATACATATCTTGAAACTTTTTACAGAAGAAAAATCTTAATAATAAACCATGATACTATGATATTTCTGTTTCCATTTTGTGTGCATTAGAAGAAAAATATATGTAAACAAACCCCTGAAATGTTCATTCAATGCCTTCTATTATTTTCAGAAAATTGAAATTGGTTCGGCATTTCTCAAATCTTGCCTCATGTCCTTAAACAGTCTTTTTCCCCTCACATTATAAGACTTAAAGTAGACTGAAATGTAGACACAGACAAAGAGACTATACATTTTTAACAATTATCTTCGAAGGAGTTATTGTAAATAAACAAGGCAAAAGGTCAGTTGACAAAATAAAGCAGAAAATGCCACTTAAATGAGTGTGTGAGCATGCTATCCATACTTAGCTTCGGGATAATTCCCTTACAGTGCTTAAAACAGTTTGTAAACACCTTTAGGCCTCTTATTATTAATGATGATCAAGTTGGTCCCTTAATCCTATGTTACAGCCTTAAACTGAATTCTATCGTTTTCTTGACTGTAGACCTTTTATTTTGGTGTCCCAAGATGGGTTTTTACTGATCTTTCTGCTTATAGTTGAGTGGCCCAGTTAGAGTGACCAAGGAAAATTTTCCTTTTAAAGTCCTAGTCTTATCAAAATGCCATTGGGCTCATTTGCATCACATGTAGATATGTGATAAACAAAATAAACAAACAAACAAAAACCCACTTCCATGAGTTGATGCCAACTCATAGTAACAATTGGACAAGGTAAAATTGTGCCTATGGATGTTTAAGATTCCTATGGGAGTAGAAAGCCTTGGAGCAGCTGGGGCTTCTAACTGCTGACGGTGCAGTTAGCAGCCCAACACAAAACCACTATGCAACAAGGGTTCCTAAGAAAAGCAAGGGAGACAGGTAATAGTCAGAGTGGCCACTGCAGAAATGCAATGTAGAATTTACTACAATTCTTTTTCATATCATTTTATTGGGGGCTCGTACAACTCTTATCACAATCCATACATCATTCATTGTGTCAAGCACTTTTGTACATTTGATTCCCTCATCATTCTCAAAACATTTGCTTTCTACTTGAGCCCTTGGTATCAGCTCCTCATTTTCCCCTCCCTCCCCCTTGAACCATGATAATTTATAAATTATTTTGTCATATCTTATACCATCTGACATCTCCCTTCACTCGCTTCTCCACTGTCCATCCCCCAAGGAGGAGGCCATATGTAGACCTTTCCATCTGTTCCCCCTTCTCCCTCACCTTCCCTCTACCCTCCTGGCATCACCACTCTCTCCACTGGTCCTGAGTTGTTCATCTGTCCTGTATTCCCTACCAAAATGTACCATTTCTAGTGTTTTGCTTAATATAGGTCGTATTGTCCACTCACTTTCATTTCTAGTTGATCTTGAGAACTAACTTTCCTTGAAATTAGAAGCCCAACCAATACCAAACTGTACGGAGCCAACAGTCACTCCAGAGGAGAGAGGGGAGTCTGTCTGCTCTCATAAAGATTACAGTCATAGAAACTTTATATAGGTTCACCACTAGTCTAAATCAATGTGGGTAGTCATAAGGTATTCTTTGCCTATCTAAAAATATGTTTTATTTCACCCCAGTTATGGACTTTTGAACATCCTCATGTCTGGTTTTATACTTAACTTCCCTTTTAGGGAAAATTTTTCACTAATAGTAATTCACAACAACAGACATATGCCTACCAGATTCATACATATCATAATACAGCAAGGAGGACATTAAATAGTAAGTATATGGGAGCTCCAGGCCACCATTCATTGAAAATGCACAAGGAAAGAGATCCAAACCAAAGTCTCAAATTGCCAGTTAAATGCCCTCAGGATAGCAGCCATCTGCTTCTTCTCACACAAGGGAGTTGCAGCCTTAAGTACTTGTAGCCTCACCCGTGTGTTTGAGGTATGTATTTACCTTCTGATACAGCCAGTCAAGCATACCCAAACTCAGACTTCTAACATGATTGCTGATCCACTTGAGCTCCACAACACTCTCAAAATAGAAAAACCACTTTAATAGTTAGCTTTAGGATTCCTGCCCTTAAGTTTCAGAAAGCAGAAAAGAACCGAATCCTATTTCTTTATAAACTTTTAAAAACACATGTATCTGTAATTTTTTTTCTTCATTAGATCAAAAACATTTAGCATTTTATTACCATTTACTAGATAGGCTTTGAGAAAGATGTTGTGTTTTATTGACTATGCCAAAGCATTCTACTGTGTGTGGATCATAAGGAACTATGGATAATCTTGAGAGAAATGGGAATTCCAGAACACTTCATTGTGGTCATGTGGAATTTTTACATGGATCAAGAGGCAGTTGTGCAAACAATAAAAGGGAATACTCTACAGTTTAAAATCAGGAAAAGTGTGTGCCAGGGTTGTGTGTTAATCCTAGTATACTAGAGAAACATAAGTTCCTCTTTAGACTCACACAGCCATGCAAGGATACTGAATGCAGGAAGATCACAGGACAGTGGTAGAAAGTCTTGTGGATCCAGTGGTGGTGGAAGCATCTCAGCTCTGGCATGGGTCTCCTCATGGCTCCTCCAGTTTGAGGGTTCTGGCTGCATCAGTGTAGTGCCATGTAGCCTATCAGCAGGAAGACGAAGCTGAGTCTCCTGCCTCTAGGGAGTAATACAGGTGTTTTCAGAATCCTCAGGAGAAGGCCATGCCCACACAGAGGCTTCATTGGCTGTGGCCTGATTGACAGGCTAGATTCCACCCCTTTGCAAGTTGACAGATTAACTGCCACAGGTTGTCTCCCTGGCATCAGGATTGAAGAAAGGCTAACAGCCTGCAGATATGCAGACATGCAGTTGACACAACCTTGCTTGCTGCAAATGAGGACTTGAAACAATTGCTATTGAAGG
>NW_022107431.1:52009749-52010894 GCF_000313985.2 Echinops telfairi | reverse complement strand
CTCTTGGAAGGATTCAGCAAAGTACTACAGAGTTTAAATGCAAAGGATGTTGGAATTTACAGAAAGGAAATTCTGTTTGGCTGACATTTAAAAAGCATACTTTACCAGGCAGGAAGCCAGGGCAAGAGATCCTAATCATGCCTTCATAGACAAGGAGCAAGGATAAGAGATATTAAATATTATTTTGCTAATCATAAAGTTTGAATCATTTAGCAGTTTATTCTAGAGTTATTTCAAGGGCCAGCCAGGATGAAAGCTTGTTGGAACATATTGCTAAAGGATGGAAGAAGAAAACAAGGGGCACCTGCCTGTTTCCTGGGTATGCTGGCCAGCTGATATTCAACTCAGAATATGGAGTACCGAGAAGGGGGAGAAATAGAGTCTGGCTTGCATCTTTGGAAGAAGTATCTCCTTATGCCAATTACCTAGTTCTTTTGAGCTCATAAACTGGAAATCAAATAGGTAACAATACATAAGCAGATTTATCAATGCATTGTTCTAATATTTTAAAGATTACATCCTTCCTCTAAAGACTTTTTAAAAGTCTTTTTCTAAAGAATTTTTTAAAAATTACATCCAGCCTCTACAGGCTTTCACTTCTGTTTTGAAAGAATGAACCACTATGTATTTTTCATTCAACTTTAGTTATAATTATATATACTTTCTTCCAATGAATTCATCAAATATCAAATGGTGTGTTTTCAGAATATAAAAATTAAGACTAAATTAATAGTTTTATTGGGTCATTTATATTTGGAGATGATCCAGTGAGAATCAAGATGTGAATATGTATAGATGACCTTTTTTTGAGATGACTCTTCAAGCCAACTTAATGAAAATCCTTATTTTCCTGATGTGGTCATCAAGAACTGGCTATCCTCTCCCATTGCACCATATTTTTTGCAGTGTCCCTGACAAGAGATAATTTTACTTTTTCTTTTGAATTTTTTTATTTGCTTTAATAAGTTTGTGCTTCCCTGGGTTTTGAGATTAATTAACACATTAGGCTACTGACCCAAAATTAAAAGTTTGAGTCATCCACCAAAACTCACTCTCATTAAAAGTCAGAGGTTATCAGGTGGGCTTAGAAAACACAACTCATCAATCTGCTGCCTACAGGAGACACATCTCAAGATTACAGGGGG
>NW_022107431.1:52007168-52008429 GCF_000313985.2 Echinops telfairi | reverse complement strand
GGCAAACTTCCAACCTCTCTTTATGAAGCTAGTATAACTCTGATACCTAAAACAGGCAAGGATCCCACAAGAATTGATAACCATAGACCAGTAACCCTAATGAATATCCATGCAAAATTATTTAACAAAATACTGGACAATAGAATACAAAAGTATATAAAACAAATAATTCACCATGACCAAGTACGATTCATACAAGGGATGCAGGGATGGTTCAACATAAGAAAGATCATTACTCTTATTTGCCACATTGACATGAAAAATGATAAGAACCACATGATAATATCAACAGATGTGGTAAAACCATTCCAACACCAATTCCTGTTTAAGACATTCAAGAAAATAAAAATGGAAAGAAAATTCCTCAATATAATACAAGCTACATTTGAGAAATCAACAGCCAACATGGTAGTCAATGGAGAAAGATGAAAAAAATCATTGCAAAAGGGAACAAGACAAGGATGCCCCTTGTCCCCTCTCTTATTTAACATTGTACTGGAGGCCCTAGCCAAGAACAAAAGGCAAAGAAAATATGTCAAAGGTATTCACCTGGAGAATGAAGAGGTAAAACTACCATTATTCACAGATGGTATGATTTTATATATAGAATTTCCCAAAAGCTCCACAAGGGGAGTACTGGAGGCAATCGAGGAATTTGATGGAGTAGAATAATGCAAGATCAACAACAGAAGTCTATCAGACTGCTATAGACATTGGACAAGCCACAGAAGAATGGGTCAAAAAGGTAGTACCATTCACAATAGCCAAGCACAATTTGAAATATCTACAGATACACCTGGCTGAAAAAAACCAGGAGATTTGTTCAAGGCAAACTACAGAACACTATTACAAAAAGCCAGGAGTGAACTCAAGAAATGGAAGAATATCCCATGCTCATGGATCAGAAGACTAAGCATAGTAAAAATGTCAGTTCTGCCCAACATACTAAATAACTTTAATGCTATCCAGACACAAATACCATCGTCTTTCTTTAAAGAATGGGAAAAACTGATTACCAACTTTATATAGACGAGGGAAGGAGCCCAGAATTAGCAGAGAACTCCTCAAGAAGAAGGACAGAGTGGAAGGGCTTGCTTTACCTGACTCTAGCATATTATACAGACAAAGTGGTCAAACAGCATGGTATTGGTATAATGACAGATACTCAGACCAATGGAAAAGAAGTGAAAACCCAGAAATAAGGTCATCAACATACAGACAACTGATCTTTGATAAGGGTCCCAAAAATATCAAATGGGAA
>NW_022107431.1:51953678-52005312 GCF_000313985.2 Echinops telfairi | reverse complement strand
GTAAAATTATGCTGGACACAATGGATGGATGCATGAATTGTGATATGAGCCCCAAATAAAATGATTTTAAAAAAAAACAGAAACACCTCACTACCTCACTGTCATTGAACCATTCAGATCCATAGTGACCCTATAAGATGTAATAGAACTGTCCCATATCGTTCCAAGACTGTAACTCTTACTGGACCAGAAAGTCATTTTCTCCAAGGAGCTGCTGGTTGTTGCAAACTTCTGACTTTCCAATTAGCAGACTGTGGTAGTCCAGGTTGACTAGAGAAACAAATCCAGAAACACTTGTATGTGTAAGAAAGAGCTTTATCTCAAGGAGTAATTGGATATAAAGAAAAATCCCAGCCCAGTCCAAATCAAGTTCATAAATCCTAAAGGAGTCCATAAGTCCAATACTAGTCCACAATCCCTCTTTAGACTCACACAGCTATAGGCAATGATACAAAAAGCAGGAAGATAACAATCCAGTGGTTACAAAGTCTTGTTGATCCAGTGGCGGTGGAAGCATCTTCAGGGTTCTCGTGGGTCCCAGTGTGGCTCCATGTGGCTTGCCGACAGGAAAGTGAAATAAGGAGAGAGAGGAAGTTCCCAGAATCCTCATGAGAAGGCCATGCCAACAAGGTGACATCATCAGGCTGTCACATGATTGACAGGCTAGACTCCACCCCTTCACTCTTAATACATGCAAATTGACAAGAGATTATATAACTATGATAGAAGCCCAATGCAAGAATCACTTCACCAACTTGAGTTCACTCAGGGATTTAAAAAAAAAAATGCCTAGTGATCTACTTCCAGAAAATCAGCCATTGAAAACTATGTGGAACAGAGTTCTACTCTGACATACATTGGGTCATCATGAGATGCAATCAACTTAAATCAACTTGATTTAAGTCGATTTTACAAGCAAGGAAAAAAAAGTATGGTTCCATTTTTTTATATCCTTACATTTAAATGGAACAGTCAATCTGGCTATAATTATTTTTCTCTTATTAGTCTTTCTCTTCTAAACAATAGCTAAACACAGGCCTTTGTGAAAGTCACGAACTGATTCGCACTAGATGCTAAGTAAATGCTTTCTTTCTTACAAATTTATTGCTCTTTATTTTCTATTTTTACTATTATTTTTCCAAAGTCAAAAAAAAGCACAGGAAGCATCAAAAGATAAAAAAAAATAGTCACTGTGACAAAGAGAGTACATTTTAAGAGATAACATATGATCAAGAACCAATGACCCTGAAGGAATATGTCCAAGCAGCACCAATGGCATTAACCATAAACAAAGCTCAAGGAATTGACAGAATATCAACTGAAACATTTCAACAAGCTGTTGGAGCACTGGAAGCACTCACTCATCATCTATGCCAAGGAATTTGGAAGACAACTACCTGGAAAGGACAGGAAGAGATTCATTCATGTGCCCATTCCAAAGAAAAGTGACACAGAATGATTAATGTATTGAACAATATCATTGATATCACATGCAAGTAACATGTTGCTGGAGATCAATCAACAATGGTTGCAGTGGTATATTGACAGGGAGCTGCCAGAAAGAGGACTTGGAAAGCGATCATTGCTGACATTAGATGGCTCTGGGCTGAAATCAGCAATATGAAAAAATACTAAAATGTAAAAACGTGTGTTTTACTGACTATGCAAAGGCTTTCGACTGTGTGAATCATACAAAACTATGGATAGTTTTGAGAAGAATGGGAATGTCAAGACATTTAACTGTGTCCATGTAGAACCCGCACATGGGTCAACAGGCAGTTGACCCTCCAGAACAAAGACATGCTTAAAATAAGGAATGTTGTGTGTCAGGCTGGCATCCTCTCACAATGCTTATTCACTCTGTATCCTGAGAAAATAATCAGAAAAGCTAGATTATATGAAAAAGAACACAGTTTCACGATTGTAAGAAATCAATCTTAGATATACAGATAACCTAAGCGCCCTTGATGAAGGTGTGGAGGACCTGAAGCACTTGATTCTGGAGAACAAGGATTACAGCTTTCAGTATGGATGCAACTCAATGTTAAGAGAACTCAAATCCTCAGAACTAGAGCAGTATATAATCTTACTAAACAAGTTTATAAACGTATAATCGCTGTTAGTTCTCCAGGCAGTTGGTTTGCTTGGATCCACACTCGATTCTAAGGGAAGCAGCAGTCAAGAGGTATGTGTCAGAGGAGAGTGTTGTAAAGCAACAACGGTACTTTGAGAACTAAGATGTTTCTGATCCAAACCGTGGTATTTCCAACCACCACGTATACATTTAAATTTGGACATTGAATAAGGAAGACCAAAGATGAATGATGGATTTGAATTGTGGTGTTGGCAAGGAATATTGAAAGGACCATGGACTGCCAAGAGAACCAATATATCTGTCTTGGATTAAGTACAATCAGAATGTTCCTTCAAGATGAGGACGGCAAGACTTCATCTCACATACTTGGAACATGTTGTGAGGAGAAATCAGTTTCTGAAAAAGGACATTATGCTTCGAAAAGTAGAGGGGCAGCAAAAAAAGAGAAAGCCCCTCCACAAGATGAATTGACACAATTGATCAATGATGTCCTTGAACAAACAATTGGGGGCGTAGTACAGGACCTGACAATGTTTCATTCTGTTGTACATAAACTAGCTATGGGTCAGAACAGACTCAATGGTCCTAACATCAACAATCACATTCTTTTTCCACTGAGACTCTTTGTTTTCCATTTAGACATTTATTGCTCTTCCACTCATTTCCATTTAGGTGAAGTAGTTGGAATTGCTCTTGTGCATTGTCTTGTTGTATTTACCCCAGTTCATTAGACTTCTGCCTTGAAACTTGAGATTCAAGGTCAAATAGTAAAGTGGATAGTTTTAATTAACCTCGTCTACATATACCTCCTCCGTTAAACTTATGTAGAAAGCTATTTTCTGTTTATTTGAGTTTATATTTGTAGTGTGTGTTTCATCGTCACCGAAACTGATGAGTAGAGGAAGCTGATTTGTCCTATCGGCAGTGAGTCACATGTAACTCATAGTGAGAGATGACAGAATGCCACTCCCACTTTTGTTTCTGAAACTAAATCTGAATCTAACAGCTTCCATGGAGCAACTGGGGGGCACTGTCAACTAGTCCTGAAGTTCATAACCCACTGCATGCCACTAAGGCTTTTTTATCTGTTGTATAGTGGAGGGAATGAAATATTTAATCCTTGTCTTCAAAATTTAGCCCAATTTGGAAATCTAAACAAAAATTTAAGGGAAATTTGCTGAAACTTTCCTCACTTCTAAGGTCCTATCAGAAAGAGGAGGAATTATATCAATGCCTAAAGAAATGATTCATTTCTCAAGGTGCTCTTGGGCTGCTCTAGTACAACTTTCAGAGTGGTTTGTTTAGTACTTTTGGTTGTGCCCGCCCTGCTGACAGTTCCCATCTCTGTGCATCCTGATGCTTCTTGCTTCTAGTATTTGTCCCCAGTTTTGCTTTGTTTCTGTTGTTTTTGTTTTATTGGGTTGCCTTGGCTGATTTCCTGCTTTAACCCTTATATTACTCTTTGCTGAGATGCTTCATGTATATTGTCAGCTGAAAGGCATTTGTAACTTTGGCAAAATCCACGGCAAGCCTGTGTGATCACACTTCAGCCCCTACCCTACGTAAGAGGCCTACCTGGGGTGCAACTTCATCCTCTTTGCCTGAGCACACTTCTCTGCATTCCTAAATAAAGTGTCAGGGCACTAAAAGAGTCTCTCTCCTAATAAATATTCTGACTTACCCTCAAGAAGGATAAAAGATAAAACAGCAATAACAGCAAGACTGCATAACAATCTCAAAGAAATGAGCTCAATTTTCAGTTGGGACTAAATTTTAAAATTGGTATCATTAAAATTGTGTTTGTTTTCCTAGGGACTCTTGAAGCAGATAAGTAAATTACATGAAAACAATATTTATTTCTTCTCTTTCTTACTTATTGAGAAAGAAAATTTGTGACTCCCAAAAGAGTTATTATAACTTGTTTCTTCAAAACTTAAAAATGATCCTGATTTGTTCATATACATGATAACTATCTTTTAGTGCAAATATAAGACTCAAAAAGAATTATGGGCATTTAGTTTAGCATGTATGTGAGAAAAACAATATTAAATATATATCTGTTGGTTAATTCTATTACCTCATTTATCAAACAACTATGCCAATGTAAAGCTGCAATAAAACCAGAAAGATTTTATGAATCAATGGTGACATTTATGCTAAAATTCCATAAATATTAGCCACCCTTCAGAGTAAAGCAGCTTTTTATTTTCACCAATATGAAATTGAAAAAAAAATTTACCTTGTAAATTTATACCACTATAAATTAGTTCATAGCTTTGCAAATATAATTCTCTCTGATGCTTATAGTAAAGATTTGTAGAGAAGTTTCCTTCATTTAAGTAAATAATATTTATTTAGTTTTAAATTTACATATCTCATATTTGCTTATTTAAATATTTTTCTTGGGGACTCATACAACTCTAATCACAATCCATACATAAATCAATTGTGTCAAGCATATTTGTACATTAATTGCTCTCATCATTCTCAAAATATTTGCTCTCCACTTAAGCCCTTGGTATCAGCTCTCATTTTTTCTTATTATTTTATTATTATTTTGTCATATCTTACACTGTCCTATGTCTCCCTTCACCCACTTTTCTGTTGTCCATCCCCCCAGGGAGGAGGTTATATGTAGATCCCCCTTTCCACCTCAACTTCCCTCCACCCTCCCGGTATCGCCACTCTCACCACTGGTCCTAAAGGGATCATCCTTCCTGGATTCCTGTATTTCTAGTTCCTGTCTGTACTAGTGTACATCCTCTGGTATAGCCGGATTTGTAAGGTAGAATTGGGATCATGATAGTTGGGGTGGGGGGCAAGCATTAAGGAATTAGAGGAAAGTTGTATGTTTCATTGTTGCTACCCTGCACCCCAACTGGCTAGTCTCCTCCCTGCAACCCTTCTGTAAGGGGATGTCCAATTGCCTACAGATGGGCTTTGGGTCTCCACTCTGCACTCCCCCTCATTTACAATGATATGATTTTTTTGTTCTTTGATGTCTGGTACCTAAGCCCTTAGACACCTTGTGGTCACACAGGCTGGTGTGCTTCCTCCATGTGGGCTCTGTGGCTTCTCAGCTAGATAGCCATTTGTTTATCTTCAAACCTTTAAGACCCCAGATGCTAATAAATGATATTTATTAAATAAGTAAAATTCAAAACATGAATATTTGAATACAATATATAAACTTGTTTAAATATAGATTCACTTTAAAAATTAAACTTGAAAATAATTTTAAACAATGTAATGCATTATTAGATTAGCTTTGTCCTTAAAAATATAAACATAAATGGGCTATAAGAACCAGTCCCTATCTGGGGTCTGTGAGGAGATTCTTCAAATACCCAGTACTCAATTTCTCAAAAAGTTCTAATTGGGAAAATGATAATGATATGTTAACTCATTCCCAAAGGGATCTGCTTAGTCTGTTAGCTTTCCAATCCATCTGTTTTAAACATTGAGAGAGAGAAAGAATTAAGGCATTATTAAAAATAAGTATAAAGTTTGACATATGTGAAGTTTATAAAATCTCACATATTATGTTTTAATACATGTATGTCCCTTACTGTGGCTAATTATTTTATAGTTATTAACTTTGACAACATCTCCCCTCAGAATTTTAACACATACCTTCCTGAGAAAATTTGCAAATTTGCCTGATTTTTTTTATTGTCTTTGTATGATTATTCATTATCTTGAACAATGCATCTTTCTAGAGCTGGCCTTGACTTCTTGACTTGTTCATAAAACACTGTTATTTGGGGTGACAACAATGCCCAAAGAATTATCACTGACAATATCAGAAGCTGATGCCACACAGAGAGCAGCATTCACTTATCTCCAGGGTTATTGCCATGATAGCCTATTTCACAGATATTTTCTTCATTCTCTCTATGTCTCTCTATAGAAATCTCAAAGCATGGCCAAGTTCCCTTGATAAATGGTAAAATTAGGAGGAGGAAGGCAGGGTAAAGGCTGTACAGATTTTGATATGACATTACCAGATGCCAGCTATTCTGTTTTGGTTACCTGACGTCCAAAAGGAAAGTCAGGGATTGCTTTTGCTTAGTATTTGGGATAATCTAAGTATTTAGTCTCCTGCTCATCTGTCAGTTTGCCATACTGTAATGGCTTGCTTGTTGCTGTAAAGCTGGAAGCTATACTGCTGATATTTCCAATATGAGCAGGATCCCCCTGGCAGAAAGGATTTAGTGGAATTCCATACTAACTCAAGACTAGGAAAACAGTGTAGGTAGTCAACATCTGAGATATTAGCCACTGACAACTGTATGCACAGCAGGAAAGCATTGTCTGAAACAGTTCCAGAGTTGGTAGCACTTAAAATATGACTGGGGAAGGGTTGTATGATTATATCAACTTAGGTTGGCAAGGATTCTCTCAGGATATGATCTAACATAGTGTGGTCCACTCCATAATGGATTCTTCTGTGAAACAACCAAACAGTCAATATCGTCAGACTTGATACAACTGAGGGAAGACTAATTCAGCGTATGACCAACCTAATCCAGACTGACAATGTGTGGAAGTGAGCTCAGTTCTACTGCTGGATTTGGATGTGGTTCATTGGTCTCCTGTTGTACCATCAGCCAATTCCAGGAGCCATCAGTAGACTGTCAACCTTGGATACATTTGACTAGTTTCAGATTCAGCTCAGCATCCATCAGCCTGTGGTCTTGCTGCTTCATATTCCTGTTTCCTGTACATCCGCCCTTGCAGCAACAGGAGTCAGGAGAAGCCTTTAGTTTACAGCTGATCCATGGAGTTACACTGGAACTGACTTACCCACTTCTGCAATGGTGTGTGCTTTTTATGGATATAAATCTCTCTCTCTCTCTCTTTCCCTCCAGCCCTTTC
This sequence comes from Echinops telfairi, assembly GCF_000313985.2. Lineage (NCBI taxonomy): Eukaryota > Metazoa > Chordata > Mammalia > Afrosoricida > Tenrecidae > Echinops > Echinops telfairi. Next base: position 51,998,339 of record NW_022107431.1, on the reverse strand, counting down.
TCTCTCTCCCTCTGAATGAATCACATACACACACACACACACACACACACACACACACACGTCATTGCCTCACTTGAAAACCCAGCCTAACACAGGCTGCCTTTCAGGGTAAAGCCAATTTTAATGATGTGGATAGAGCAAAGCATGCAAGGTCTTTATTTGCTGATGGGGTACTAATCTTAATGAGAAGAAATAGTTTCAAACATTCATTAAAAATCAGAATGTGTAATATACAAAGTATGAATTTAGGAAAACTAAGAAGTCATCAAAAATGAACTAGAATGAGTAAAAGGTTGATATTTAGGCATTAGCTAGCTGAAATGGACTAGTATTAGGCATTTTGAATTTGATAGTTATATGATTTATTATGCTTAGATTTGACAAATTCAAGAAGAATAATGTTATATCCATCATCCAAAAGATCATTTCAAGATTTATCTTGAAGCACAATGCTTTCTGATATAGAATACTACCTATATTCCTACAAGGAAAACCAGTTTATATGACTATTTTCAATTTTATATACAAATCACAAAAGCCAATGATTAATAAATTGAAAAATTCTACCAAATTCTTCAGTATTAAGTTGATCATCTATACAAACAAGATGTCTTGATAATTATCACCACAGATCCCTCTGTGGAGGTGATTACACTGTTTTAGGTAACATCATGGAGAGATGACTACACCTTTAAGTACCAAACCACCAAGAATACTGAACAAGCCAAGTTAACACACATTTAAATATCACATAGATATTGTTCTATACTTTTCTTTTTCAGTAGTGCTTTTGCCAAGTTATTGTGTCAGAGATATGTTTTCTTCAAAGAAGGAGTTTGGGCATATTACAGTTTGAGTAGAATGGTGTCAGTTTTTCTTTAGATATTTGCAATAAATTGCTAGTGATGCTGCATAACCCAAGATATTTTGTTGAGAGGTTTTTGTTTTGTTTTTTTGCTTATGACTTGTTCAACTTCTGTTGTAATTGGTCTGTTCAAATTAGCTATATAAGATTATGCTTTTTTTGGTAAGCAATGTATGTCCATTTCTTCTAGGCTTTCCAGTTTAGCTTACAGTTCCTCATAGTATTCTGCAAAACACAATTGCAAGTGAAGCTTACTTTGTGAGAGCACACACAATTGTCCAAGAAAGGGCAAGGTAGGCATTGCAGACCAATAAGGTGAGGGTGTGTGTGTGGTGGGGGGATAGGGAGGGGACGGGGGAAGGTGGCATCTACTCTGTAGAATCAAAAAAAATAAACTAAACTGAGGCAGAGGAAGTAAAAGAGAAACATAATGGAGTGCCAGCAGAGAGGACGTAAATGAGACTGCAGTGTGGGGGGAAGCACAGTGCTGACACGGCAACCGTGCAAAGCCAGCAAATGCAGTCCTCGGTCTGTGGTGGGAGAGCACGCCTCCATTCAGAGATGTGTGGGGAGGTGCTGCCAGTCAGAAAGACACCACCACCAAAGGAATGTTTGAAATACAGCAGTAGGAAAGGGGGAAATAGAAGAGAAATTAAAGGTGAAAGTGAGAGAGAAGTACGAAGAAGATAAAGAAAAACATAAAGGGGGAAAAAGTAGCAGAACACTAACAGTGAGGTAGGCGGTTGACCAACTGCTGAGCGAGTGGGTTCAGGAAGCTACATCTCTGGTCACTGCTAAGTAGGGCAAGCAGAAGAGGACAGATTAAACTCTCTGGTCCACGATCACTGCTGTGTGTGTTGGCGCAGTATTGGGTGAGCAGAGCTACTTATCTGATTCCTGCCTTTATCAGAATGCTGCTTGCTTGCATTCAATATGCCTTACTGTGCCCTGGCAGCATCTTTGTTACTCACGTTACTAACCACAAGGTCAGACATTTTGAACCTCCAGCCATTCAGTGGGAGAAAGATGAGGCTTTCTACTCCAGTAGAGAGTTACCATATCAGAAACTCATAGGCAGTCCTACCCTGTCCTACAGGGTTCTTAGGAGCCAGAACTGACTCAGTGGCAGTGAGTAAATAAAGAACTGTGCCCACTGGCAATTCATTGCTCTGAGTGTCTCCTTGTTTGCTGGTTTTATTCAGTCTCTTCCTTTCATTGGTACTTGATAGAGTCCTTTATCTTTTTCTTCGAGGATCTAGATTCCAGTCTAATCATCTGTACCCATTTCACTTAGCTTCTCCATTCTTGTTGTAAAGGATTTTGATAGTGGGTCCCTTTAGTTTTCTATTTTAGTCCAGCTCCCACCCATATCACATATATCAATGAAAACTATGAAAACTGTCAACAAGATAGGCTGATATATTGGCTGCCATAATGGGCTCAGATGTAGCCGCACTTGTAAGGATGGTGCAGCACTGGGTCATGTCTTATTCTTTACACGCAGCTCTGAATTGAAAGCAACTCGATGTCACCTAACAACCACCACCCCAATTCGTGGTTTTCCTTTTCTTGGTACAACAGTGAGTTTTTACTGACATCTGTACATTGAAGGTTGCATGGGACACTCCATTTTAATAAAAACGTCTGTCTTAACTGCTTTCTTTGACTTTCCCTGCTGCTGTACCAATAGTCTAAGAGGAGCAAACAGCCTCATTTTTGTGGGTAATATCAGTTTCCAAGTTCTTCACTTGGAAATGTAAGGAGGATCCTTCTTCCTGCTAGGTCTCAAATTCTCATCGTCCTATACAAACAGCATATTGGTTGAGAAGGGTAGACGTTTCTCATTACTGCTAACAGTGTAGCCAGTGGTACAACATGGCACTGGAGCTGGCCTCTTCAACTTTCAGTCATGTTCAAGTCTTGGCTGATGTTCCCCTAAGCCTCTTCCACCCGTTTCAACTAAGATGAGAAGTGCAACTCCAGATGGTCCACAAGGGCTTCACTGACACGGATGGGATATACTTATTACTTCTGTAAATAAAAGTTTAATCTTGATATTGGTCCTTTTTGACAGTAGTCTGGAATTTAGGTTTTCTATTAAGCCTTTGTTGGAGTTGGGTAGAAAAGGCCATTGTTTCACTTGCTCTCGCTCACGTGCTCTCTCTCTGATTGTGTGAGTGTGTTGCTCTGTGTGTGGTGTGAGACTATTGTTGTTTATTGACTGCTACTTATAGTGCTATATAAAACAGAAAGAGAAATAAATGCATTCACCATTCTGTCTTTCCATGGGCCCTGAGCCTTAGTCAGACTACTCTGTGTATTTTTAATAGTCTGCTTATGATTTATTATACACAGGAGAAGCCTTCAACATGCTCATGGAAAATTTTAATGGAGTGATTATATAGTGGATCAAGAGGAGAGCTAAGAAAATTTAATTCTTAAGACTTAGCCCTGTTCAATACCTACCCCTGACGTGATCACTGAAGATATGTGTGCTATAGAAAAGTATGATGAAGAAAGCAGTTGGTGCCCACCTATCAGAAAAAAATAGCACCTGAGGTCTTATAGGCAAGTCTTAAAGCAAGCAGTCATCTAAGTTAGGCATTAACTAAGTCCAAACAGAATAAGCACATCAGCCGGTGTGGTCCAAGAAATGTAAATAATACAATACAAGACTAGAGGAAAAGGTTTCTGAACACCCAGTTTGCAGAAGGCTGCAGATGACAGTAGAAACTTAAAAGTCATTTGCAGGGTCTCTGACAGAGATTAAGCCTCTAGAGTACTCTCTCTAACTATGGGCCAGACATGCAAAAGGTCTTGTTATCAGACCAAGTACACTGGAGAGCAGATTACTTCAACTGTCGATAGGTCAAATCCACAAACTTATCGAAACCTCCAGGTATAGTTCGTCTTATTTTTTTTACTTTTATGAATAATTGCCATAGTTTAAATGTATACAGTAGGAAGAATTTTTTAAGCTAGTGAGGAGGCAGTCAAGATATATTGGTAATTATTGGTGATTCGTATGCAAATTGGAAACAAAGAGGAAGGAATAGTTGAAAAACATGGACTTGGTGAAAGAAATGAAGCTCAAGATCAAGTGATAGAGTTTTTCAAGATCAACAACTTGTTCATAGCAATTACCTTTTTTTTAACAACACAAAAGGTGCCAATACATATGATCTTCTGCATAAGGGATAGACAGAAATAAAATTGCTGTGTGAAGAGATCACAGAGAAGTTCAATATCAAAAGCTAAAACCAGGCTAGAGGAAGCCTCTGGAATAGAGCATGAATTTATCATTTGTAAGTTCAAGTTAAAGCTGAAGAAAATAAAAACAAATCCAAAATAGCCATTATACAACTTGGAATCTATGCTACCTGAATTTTGAGAATATCTCAAGAATGGATTTGATGCATTGAACACTAATGACAGAAGACCAAATGAGATGTGGCAGGACATCAAGATCATCACTCATGAAGAAAGCAAAAGGTCATTAAAAAGACAGACAAGAAAGAAAAGATCAAAGTGGATGTCAGAAGAGACTGAAACTTGCTCTTAATCATAGAGTAACTAAAACAAATGGAAGAAAGGATGAAGTAAAAAACCTGAATAGAAAATGTCAAAGGGCAGCTCAAGAAGAAAAAGTTTAGTAATAAAATGGGCAAAGACCCAGTTTCTAAAAAATCTATTAAGAACCCACTCTGCATATCTTAAACTAAACGAACTCAAGAAAAAATCCAAACTTTAAGGTACAATGTTGAAAGATTCTATGGACAAAATATTGAATGATACAGGAAACATCAAAAGATTATAGAAAGAATACACAGAATTCCTGTACTGAAAATAACTAGTTGACATCCCACCATTTCAGGATGTAGCCACAACTAACAGAGTACTGACAGAATTCAAAATATATTAAAAAGTGTCAAAAACAAGACTCCAGGAATTGAAGGAATGTCTATTGAAATATTTCAACAAGCTAATTAAACATTGGAAACACTCATCTATGCCAAGAAATTTGGAAGCCAGCTACCTGGCCAACTGGCTGGAAGAAATCCAAATCTGTACCCATTTCAAATAAAGATGACCCAAGAGAATGCTCAAATTATAGAACAATAGCATCCATATCATAGCAAGTAAAATTTTGCTGAAGTTCATCCAACAATGGTTGCAGTAGAATATATTAATAGGGAACTGCCAGAGGTTTAGGTTGGATTCCGAAGAGATATCATTGCAGGTGTCAGATGCATCTTGATTCAAAGCAATGGATATCAGAAAGCTGTTTGTGTTTTATTGATTATGCAAAGGCATTTGAGTGTGTGGATGATAAACTCTGGATAAGCTTGAGGAGAATGAGAGGTTCAGAGCACTTCATTGTGCTTATGCAGAATTTATACAAGGATCAAGAAGGAGTTGTGCAAACAAATCAAAGGAATACTGTATAATTTAAACCCAGTGAAGGTGAATGAATATGCAAGCAAAATAACAATGCACTGTTGGCCAACTTATGAGGATTTTACTGTTCTTTTCATTGAGTTTTAATCCATACTGAAGCCTGTCATCTTTGAACTTCACCAGAAAGTGCTTCAAGACCTCTTCAGTTTCAGCAAGCAAGGCTGGGCCATATGTGTATCAAATATTGTGAATACGCATTCCCCCAATCTTAATGTCACAGTCTTCTTCATATAGTCCAGCTTTTCTGAATAATTTTTCAGGGTACAAATTGAATAAATATGGAGATAAGATACAACCCTAATGCATACATTTCTTGATTTAAATTTATGCAATATTCCCTTGTTCTAATTGAAAGATTCCTTCTTGATTCACATGCAGGTGCTCCATAATGAGTGTTCAGTGTTAAAGCACAATGAAGTGTTCTGGAATTCTCATTTTTTTCAATGTGATTCATAGTTGGTTATGATCCAAACACTCAAATTCCTTTGAATAATTAATAAAATACATGTAAACATCTTTTTGTTATGCCCGGCTTTCAGCCCAGATGCATGTGAAATCAGCAATAATAGCCTTTGTTCCACATCTTTTTCTGAATCTGGCTTGAATTTTTGGCAGATACTTGCTAATACATTGCTGTAATCATTGCTGAAAGATCTTCAGCAATATTTTGCTTGCATATGATATCAATCAGATTCTTCAAAAATGTCTGCAGCAAATGGGGTCAATTGTTTTGGAGTGGATACAAGCATGGGGCCCTTCCAGTCAGTTAGCCAAGTAGCATCTTTCAAATCCCTTGGCATAGACAAGTGAGTGCTTCCAGTGCTCTGTGAATGTCTTAGAAATTTTCAGTTTGCTATTCCTTCCGTTTCTGGAGCCTTGTTTCTTGGCTAATGCTTTAAGTGCAGCTTGGACTTCTTCAATCAGTACCACTGATTCAGGATCCTTGCTAAACCTTGAAGGGCATTCATGAATTATTACTTTGGTAGATTATTATGCAACTATGTTCTACTGAGTGGGTTATAAAGCTATGGATAGCTTTGAAAAGAATGGGAATTCCAGAACTCTACATTGTACTCATGCAGAACTTGTAAATGGATCAAGTAGTGGTTGTGTGAACAGAATGAGAAAATGCTGCATGGTTAAAAATGGGAAAGGTGTGTGCCAGGATTCTATCTTATCATCATGCTTATTCAGTTTGCATGCTAAGCAAAACATCAGAGAAGTTGTATTACATGAAGAATAATGTAGCAAGGGATGGAGGAAGACTTATTAACTACATGCAATATGTAAATGACACAACCTAGGTTGCTGAAAATGAGGAGGACTTGAAGCATTTTCTGGTGAATACCAGGAAGGTATCCTTCAGTCTGGATTATAATTTAATGTAAAGAAGACTACAATCCTTATAAGTGGATCATGGATAATGTCATGGTAAATGGGAGAATAGTGAAGCTTCCAGGACCTTGTCTTGGTTGAATCCACAATCAATGTTCATGGAATCAGCAATCAAGATGCAAAAGATGCATTTCATTGGGTAAATCGGTTGCACAAAACCTCTTTAGAGAGTTGGAAACACAACGATGTTATTTTGAAAACAAATGTGATCCTGACCCATGCCATGATATTTTCAAAAGTTTGACATTGAACAAGGAAGACCGAAGAAGAATCAATGCATTTGAATTATGGTGCTGGAGAAGAATATTGAAAGTACCAGGGACTTCCAGAAGAATAAACAAATCTGTCTTGGAAAAAGTACAACCAGAATGCTCCTTAGAGGCAAGGATGAAGATTCTTCAGCTCACACGCTTTGGAATTGTTGTCAGGAGAGACCGATTTCTGCAGAAGTACATCATGCTTGGTAAAATAGAGGGGCAGCAAAACCAGAGGAAGACCCTCAATGAGATGGATTGACACACTGGCTGCAACAATGGGCTCAGACATAGGAATAATGATAAGGCTAGAGCAAGACTGGGCAGTGTTTTGTTCTGAGATGCATAGGGTTGCTATAGATCGAAATCCACCAAGAATGCCTAGTGAAATGGTTGAATGACGACTAGTTCTTTGTGGTACCATTACTCTCTATAGTCTTACATTTTCTTTTGATAGTTCCCACACTGTTCAACAATGTGCCCACAGAATCATTTAATATTTCACCTGGAGTCTTGAATTATTTTCTTCAGGTTTTTTTTTCAGCTTGATAGATGCTGAGTGTGCCCTTCCTTTTGTCTTTCTAACTCTCGGTCTTTGCATATTTCTTTAGAATACTTTACTCTTCTTAAGCTGCCCTTTGAAAGTTTTGGTTCTGCTCTTTTATTTCATCATTTATTTTGTCTGATTAGTTATACTGTCTCTTCTAACACCCACTGGATGTTTTCTCTTATTTTCCCTGTATTTTTAATGATATTTTCCTTTTTTCATCATGATATTTAGGTCATATGTCAAACTGGACATCTCATGATATGATCTAAGAGTGTGGCCAACACTATGACGGGCTCTTCTGTGAAGCAGCAAAGCTATGGTGGGGACAAAAGTCCCCCCTCTTAATTTGGTCATATCTTTGATACAATAGAGGGGCATTTTATTCAGGTGTGGCTTACTTTTAGTATGAAGAGATAGTGTGTGGAAGCTAACTGCTTCTGCCCATTTTGGATTCTTCATTTGGTGTGTTGATGCCCTGTTACATTACCTGCCATTCCTAGGAGCCATTAACAGACTGCTGACTGTAGACTCGTTAGGGCCATCTCAGATTCATACTGCTAGGCAACCAGACTGTGGTCTTCCTACTTTATTTCCCTGCTTCCTGAGAGCCAGTTCCTGTAACTACATGCATCAGGAAACACCTACAGCTTATGGAATGGAACCGACTGGAGCTACCCATTTATACAACTCTGTGATCCACTTATTGCTATATTTCTGTTTACATAAACCCAGAAGTGTACTGGGTTTGCTTCTCTGGAGAAGCCATCCTAACACATGTCATATAAGATGTTCTTGATGTTATCCCATAGTTTTTTTACCTTCTACCATTAGTGTTCAATACGTCAATCTAGTCTTGAAAGATTTTCAAAATTCAGGTGGAATATACTAAAGATCATATGTTGGCTCTCATCGACTTGTTTTGATTTTCCTCAACTTCAACTTGAATTTATATTTTAACATTTGATTGTCTCTGCCACCTTCAGCTCCTGGCTCTACCTTGGCTGATGATATTTAGTTTCTCCATTGTCTCTTCCCACAGATGTCAATTTGACTGCTGTGCATTTCATTTGCACAAGTGCAAGTGTATCCCAACCATTTATGGTGTTGGAAAAAAGGGTATATGTGATGAAGAAGTCAATCTTGCAAAATTCTATCATGAGAACTCCAGCTTCATTTTAATCAAGGTCTTTTTTTTTAAAGGCTGCTCTTTCCTCTTATTTCTCACTTTCATATTCCAATCACTATCCACTGCTTGTTTGTCAGTTTACCATAATCTGGTGGCTTGCATATTACTTTGATGCTGGAAAATATGTATTTCAAATACCAGCTGGGTCGTTCAAGATGAACAGGTTTTACCAGAGACTGGTGATTAAGAGAAGACAACAAAAAGGGAATACCCTGTCCACCTCTGAAGAATTAACCACTGAATACCTATTGAATAGCAATGGAACAATGTAAGATACTGAAAAACCACGAATATTAGTGGAAAATCCATGAATATTAGTGGCATAGATGAGTCACTAATCTACAATTACTTACTTCTTATGATATGGCCCTGTTCATTACTTGCTCTTATTAAGTGATCACGGAAGATATGGTTGCTATAGCAAAGTGTTGTGAAGAAAGCAGATGGTCTCTAGCTATCGGAAGGAATAATCTCTTAAGTCTTAGAGGCTTGTCTTAAAATAATCAATTATCTAAGTGATGTGTCTGCTAAATCTTCAAGGAAGAAACACACCAGCCAGTGTGAAAAAGGAAAATTAATGATCAAATTCAAAATAAGAATGGGATATTATTAGAGTTTAAATTATGTGCACCCCCTTTGCAATAGTCTATGAATTGCTTTTGTCTATTACCAAGGTTATGAATAGTTTTGTCTTCAGACAGAGTGAACTGGAAAGTGGATTACTGCAGATATATTTAGGTTAAAATTTAACAACTTACCATTTGTTTTATCTTTTGAGCCATTTTTAACTTGTTCTAGTGTTTATTAGTTTCTGCTATATTTTCTATTAAGGTATTTCTGTGTTTAATCTGTTGGTTATTTTTGGTGTGATTTTCTTTAAATGAAATTCAGAATAGATAAGTACACAGAGATAGCCACAAGATAAATAGTCTCTTAATGTAATGAGGAAGTAGGTTGGCAGAAAATGGGGATCTAATAATAATGGATACAAGAATAAGCAAAATATTCCAAAATTCACTGCAGTGATAAATGCACACTCTTTAATATATTTAAGCCATTAAGGCAGAATTATAGCAAGATGGAAATAGAGAATTTTAATATAAATAATACAAATTATTAATAGGTAATAAGAAGGATAAATTCAAATATATTGCTACAAAAATCATAGAAACATTGATTTAATGAAGATATCAAATGTTGACAGAGAGGAGCCTTGGTGGCTAGTGGTCACAATTTGAGCTGTGATCCACAAGGCCGGATTTTGAAATCTCCAGGTGCTCTTTTGGAGAAAGACGGGGCTTGCTACTCCTGTGAAGGGTTACAGTCTCTGAAAGTCATGGGAGCAGTTCTACCCTGTCTACAGGTTTACCATGCATCAGCATCGACTAAACAGCATTCCAAGAAACTACGATCCTACCTTACATCCTCTTGAGGTTCCCCAATAATATGTAAGACCTTTTAATGCTACCAAACTGAAATGGGTGTCAACTGATTGATGAAGCATTCAAAGAGCCTTGCTCCTGTCTTTTCTGGGACATGTGATGGAAAGGTTAAACTCTGGAACATAACTAAATGAAAATATATCTGTGCAAATACAAGCACATGAAGGTTTTGTGCAAGGAATATGCACTGACTTTTGTGGGTCTTTTTTTTTTTTACCATTAGTAATGACAAAACTGTGAAACAGTGGAGAATGGATGGAAAAGACTATGAAGACGAGGAAGAGCCACTGCATACAATATTAGGAACGACGGAGTATGCTGGAACTGACCACCACTGGCAGGAAGCGGTTTTTGCCACGTGTGGACAGCAAGTGGACACTTTAGATGAGGACAAAAATCAGTCTTATATGTTCAATGAACTGGGGATTTGGCAGTATAAATAGTGTTACATTTAATCCAATTGAGACAATTCTCTTGGTAAGTTGTGCTTCCTGCAGGAATATATGAGTAGTACTATATAGTATGAGGCAAGTGACTCCTTTGAAAAAGATTATTTTAGATATGAGAATAAATATGATCTGTTGGAACACTATGGGAGCTTATTGGTTTTACTGCAGCCAATGAAGATTATACCTTGTAAACTTCTGACACGCAGACATTGAACTCCTGTGATAGTACATAAGGAAAACCTGTCTGCAGCGCATGCTGTGGACTCCTCTAGCACTGGGGAGGAGCTTGTGCCTGCTAGTTTTCAGCAATCTGTTCTGATCTTTCCTGTGGCCAAAAGTTGAAGTAGGGAAGTGTATCACACAAAGCAAACTGCATGTCATCTGTGTCAAGTGGACGTATGACAAGAAGTACATTACGTGAGGGTCTGATGAAATGAACTTTCGCTTGTGGAAAGCTAACACTTCTGAAAAGCTGGGTGTGATTTCATCATGAGAAAAAGCAGCCAAAGATTATAATCAGAAATTGAAGCAGAAGTTTCTACAACACCATCAGTTAAAATGGGTCACTCACCACCGGCAACTCCCCCAGTCCATCTCCAGTCACATTGTGAAGCAGCAGGTCATGAAAGAGGCACGCAGACAGTAGGAAGTGCATTGACGTAAACACAGCAAGGTTGGATCTGTGCCAGTTGTATGGGAGAAGCAGCAGCACATTGTGCTTGTTGTGGAATAGCATTCCCTATTCCTGTCGCTCTCGATGTCTAAGGGTCTTGTTCTGCTGTGATATGTGAACCCTACAAATAAAAGTACGGGTCCCAGTTGAAAACAACCAAACAAACAAACAAGAGTGAAACTGAATGCCAGACCACTAAGACTGAACGCAGATAACAGACAACCCTTTAGACAATATCATCTCATTAAATTTAAATTGATAAGTGTTATGTTTAGCTATTTAGATCTTGGGGACTAGAGCGAGGATTTGCTGTGAATCTGAGTTTGTGTATGAAGGTCAACTTGGTCTTCATATCACCAGAAGGCTGTTGTCAGGTTTCATCGAGTAAGTTTCCACTTGAATGGGCCCCATGTCAACACCAGGTCCTGGTGCATCCCTACAATCACTGCTCGGCTGGAGCTCATTGCTGCAGCCACAGTGGCAATCTATTCCTCGAGGTCTTTCTTATTTTCTGCAGTCCTCTGTTTTCCCAAGCAGACTCTCCTTCTCTAGAGACTGGGAACTCCTGTTAATCTGTTCAAAGGATGTGAGGCAAAATCTCGGCAATCACACTTGTACGTAATATTCTTCCTGCACGTCTTCCAAGACAGATTCTCTTTTAGGACAGTTCACAGTATATTCAATAGTTTCACCAACAATTCAAATGTCTGAGTTCTTCTTGGGTCTTTCATATCCACGGCCAACTTACACATGCATTGAGGCAATTGAAAATACCAACTCTTTGCTCAAGGGATCAGGGTAACCTTAGTGTTTCAAGTAATCTGTTTGCATGTGACTGATTTACAGAGGCCTTTGGCAGCTGATTTTGCAAATGCAGTTACCTTTGATTTCTTGACTTCCCTTTCCATGAGCATGGATGGTGTTTCCAAGTCAAATGAAATATTTTACAATGTCAATCTTTCCATTTACCATGATACTGCTTATTAGTTCATTTGTGAGGATTTCCATTTACTTCCAGGAGTAATAAATATGGAAAGCGTTAGTATTTGATTTTCATTTTCAAGCCTATTTAACATTCATCTAAATGGCTGTCATGTTTGTAATGCATGTTGTAAATGAGCCGCCCTCCGATCCTGATGCTACCTTCTTCAGATAGCACATTGATTTTGATGATATGCTCAGCATACGTATTAAGTAGATAAGCTGAGCACTTCTTAAGAACCAATGTGCTATATGAAGAAGATGTAGATAGGCCCATCCATTTTAGTTTTCTTACTTCAAAACTGTGCATTTCATTATAATGTTTTTATTTGTCTTCTCAAACTATCATTTGAAATCTTGTGCTTATCTCTTCTATATTATTATTTCTTACCTTTCCTTTAGCAATTCAACATACAAGAGCATTATTTTGTCTTCTCTTCCTTTATTATCTCTAATGACTTTGTTAGGATAGGTTCTATAGAGAGGCAAAACCAATGATACTTGTAGATTTATGCGTATAGAAAGATATTTGGATCAAGAAATGGTTCACACAGTGTAGTAGTGAATAAATTATGTCCACTTCCAGTCAATGGGTCATATGTAAGTTGAAAACTTCTCCTGACCCATATGGATGCAGGCGTCTATAAACACAATGCAGGAAGACGAAGAGGGAAAGCCATAAGCTAACTACATGTTGAGCTGAATGAATTCGAAATTGGCTAAATGAATCCAAGGTTGGAAGTCCACTGATGCACTTGAGTTTGGAAGAGTATAAGAGGTCAGAAAATCAGTGCAAGGTTTAGCTCCAGCAATAGAAGTGACCTAACTTCAGTGCACTGTAAATCCATATCAGGAGTTGGCCACACCCCAAATGAAACCTCCCCCAATTGTATCAAGACTGTGACCAGACTATTCTTTCTACAACAGCCCAACTTCTTCAGAGAAGTTCCTACAACGGAGTTGACCTCATCATACTATATCATAGCCTGGGGGAATTCAGGCCAACCCATGTTAGCATAACTATCACAGTGACCTTTTGCCTTCTTCACATATGTTATTTGTTTCATCCTATAACTTTACCTGTCTTCAGGCATTAGTGCTTCAAATCTGCTCTTGAGATACTTTCTTCGTTTAGGTGGAATATAATTAATGTTTTACTTTGGGTCTCATAGATTTGTTTCCATTTTCTTCCACTTCCACTTGAACTTGTATATGATGAATTGATGTTTTGTTCCATAGTTAGTCCCTGGCCTTGGTCTGAATAATGCCATTCGGCTCTCACTTGTCTTTTCAACAGATGTAGCCACCTGCTTGCTGTGTCTTCCATTGAGTGAGGCTCAGGTGCATGTTGCTATTGTTGCTGTGTGCCAGCCAGTTGCTTCTGACTCCTAGTCATCCTCTGTGCAACAGAGTAAGACCTTCCCAGGCCTGTGCCCTCCTCACAAGGGTTCTCATGTTTGAGCCCATTGTCGCAGCCATGGTGTGAATTCATCTTGTACACAGTCTTCCTCTTTTTCACTGCCCCTGTGCTTTACCAAGGAAGAAAAAAGTCATTGGGAACCATGATATTGGTGATAGCAAAAGAGCTGGAGATCACATGAGATGATTTTGCAAGAATAACTTCTCATAACAAAAACCTTTTGCTTTCAGCAATACAAACAGCAATTTTACATGAGAATTTTCCCAGATGGAATACACAGATATCAAATTGATTAGATCTGTGGGAAGAGACAGTAGAGAAGAAATCTGGCCAGGGGCCAACTGTCACCATACTTCTGAGCAAATCATAAGAAAAGTTGGATATATGAAGAATGCAGCATCAGGATTTGAGGAACTTGTGATATGCAAATGACACAACCTTGTTTGCTGAAAGTGAGGAGGACTTGATGTACTTACTTGCTGATGAAGTTCTGGCTTCTGTGTGGATTTCAACTCATTATAAACAAAACTAAAATCGCCAGAACTGGAACAATAAATGACATCATGAGTAATATAAATGGAGAAAAGATTAAAGTTGCCAAGAATTTGTCTTAATGGAATTCCCAATCAATGCTCATGGAAGCAGTAGTCAAGAGAACAAATGATAAATTGCGATGGGTAAATTTGTTTTGCAATAACTCTTCACAGTTTTGAAAAACAAGGATGTTACTTTGAGGACTACGGTGCACCTGGGCCAAGCTATGGTATTTTCAGTCACCTCATATGGATGTGAAAATTGGACATTGAATACAAAGAACAAAAATCTGTGCTTTTAAATAATGGTCCTTGTGAAGAGTATTTAAGGTACCATGGACTTCCTAAAGTACAATAAATCTTTCTTGGAAGTATAGCCAAAGTGGTTTGGTTTTTAGAGGCAAGGATGGAGAGACTATATCTAACCTGTTATCAGGAGAGTCCAGTTCCTTGCAAAGGACATAATCATCCAGTAGTATAGCCACAGTTTATGTTGTTAAAAAATTATATCTGCAATAAATAAACTGTTGGTCTTTCAAGTTCTACTAGTGTGGTCTTTATCTTAAGACTATATTTTAAAACTATTTTTATTTGTTTCTAACTCATATTCCAATTGCCAGTAATTATCAATGCATTTTGTTGCATCTGTAATCTATTTCAGATTGTATTACTCAATGCCTTCATCTTTGGTATTAGAGTTTGCTGTGTAAGTTTGAATATTATTAGATGGTCTTTTTCATAGTCTTATGGATAGTATCTTATCACTGACAGCATTGTACTCCAGGATAGATCTGGAATTACTCTTTGTAAAGTTGACTGCCACAGCTCTTGAATTTGTCATATGAATATCAGTAAACTATATTAATGCCTGACTCAAACTATCCAATATCTGTTCATTTCAGCTCACTAATGCCAAATATATCAATCTCTATGTTCAATTTTATTTTGACTACTTCCAGTTTTTCCTAGATTCATATTTTGTGCATTCCATTTTGTAATCTATAGATAATTTCAGCTTTTTCTCTCATTTGAGTCATGCAACGTCAGCAAATGAAGACCTTAAAAGCTTTACTCCATCCATATAATTAATTTAAACTGGCAATTCTTCCTCCGCTGTATTTTGAGTGATGTATTGTACATCAGCCATAGGGACTCATCTCTCAGAACTATCTCAAGTTCTGCTTTTATACATAATATTTTCACTTGCCAAATTTTTCAAAAGTAGGCAGCCAGGACTTCCTTTTTAGTGTGTTTTTGGATGGTTTGCTTGAAACAAGCACATCATTAGCAACCTGCTGTTATTTGAAGACGGGAGCTTCTGGAATTACAGAGGCATGCAAGCCACTGAATTAAAAAAACAACCAAACAACTGATAGATGAATGGTGGATCAATTTCTTACATTAAAAAAAAAACAGTGAAACTCAATTTTAATTTACTTTATTACAGAAGTATATAATTGTCTCACATTGTAAAGTATACACAAGCAATACTGAATTTATTATTATTGAAACAGAATGCATTCAGTTACTCCTGAATACATTATAGGAACTATAGGCACTTATAGGAGCTATAAGTGTCCATCTATTCAAAAGTAGTCAAGGTTCTCAAAGCATTATCTGTTTCTGTTTTCTAACTTCTAAGTCCCATGCCATCACAAATGCTTATTTATTACATTTATTTTCCTAAACTAAATGTTCAACATGTAAGATCAATATAAGTGCATAAAATCCTTATAATTTGTAAGCACAACAGTTATATATTACTTGTATATGAAGGCTTACTTACAAGATTTATAGACTGGAATATGTATGATATCTAGATGAGTCCCACTATGCATGAGAGATTCCTTCGTCACTGTTAAATAAATCATCTCAGGCCAGTGCAGTAGAGAACTCTAAAAAGCATAAGCATGTTCAAAGTAGCTGAATCATGAATCAACGATATGCCTTACAGCATCTGAATCTTTGATCTGAGAATTATATTGAAAACATACCTATTTTTCTTTTCCATAGCATCTTTATATATGAGAGATGATCCAGAAAGTTTATAAAAAAATATTATCTCTTAATTCCATTTTTCCATGGAATTTTGAAGCCTCCTGGTATGCATGCTAACTTTCCTAGTTACAGGGGATTTTAATGGTGCCTAATTTGTAGTACTTCTAAATGATCACCTGTTTTTTAGAGTAAGTTACATGCACCATAAAGCCTTCATCTTCTTCTATTGTTTTATTTAACTCATTTCTTGACTTTTACTTTGTTTCAGACTAGAGATTTTCTGTTTAACAAAATAGGCCAATACATGCTCCCAAAGAGCTTATATTTAGGGTGCAAGAGTGAGATCATTAATAAAACCTAACTTATCATAAGAAGCTTATTTAAAACATAAAAGGGTTTATGACAGAGTAAAATGAGGACCAAATTACAATGCACAGTGAGAAAAAGACCACGTGTGTGTAAACTTATGAATTCCCTTTTTCTATGTTTAATTAAAGTATTATTTGTCCTCTCAGTGACTATCAGGTAAGTAATTGAATTCACAAGTTTGAAATTCAAAGAAAGACTCAGCCCTTGTGATAATAACATAGCAGAAGATCATAACCCCAAACAAAACAAACCAGTATAAGAATTTAAAAGATTTAACATTGATTTGAACCTAGAAGATAATTTCTTTTTTTTTTTAACCTAGAAGATAATTTCATTCCTAAATAAATGTGACTTCCATGATTATGTTTCATAAAGCTGGCTTTTCCTAACTACTCTTCAGAACATTGCTTTATCCAACAGTTTTTCTTAATAGAATATTCTTGCTTTTGACTTTCTTCTGACTCCAGGCCTAGAGGTCAACGAAGTTTTCTCATCATAATAGTTATGCATATTCAAAATGTTCATGCATATTCAAGTGTTCCAGATCTTTTTGCTTACACTAAATAATTTCAAAAGTGATAAAGATTGATCTTTCCTTTGTCACCCTCTTTGACTGTCACTTGATTTAGGTTAGGCTTACATAAACCTCACTAGTTATATAATGAATTTGAAAAGCCTATTAGTCACAGGTCAATTCTGTCTGAATTATGACTTAAACTTAAACTTTCATTACATAATGTCTTAGGAGATTAAAGAAATTTGATGAGTTTATTTCTGCATTATGATTTGTGATATATTTTTAGGATACTGTTTTATATTCTTTCAGAACTCACCTATTATTTTTATGCCATGTTGTAGTGTCAAATTTATGTTACAGAAACAGTTTTTAAAAAGCTAGGGAAGGTCCTATCATAGCCCACTAGAGTACTTGAATTTTCACATGTCTACTCTTCACAGAAAATTTTTTGAATAGAGCTTCCATCAGTATTGGAATAGAAACTTTTTCTGATACTTTCTTTATTAGGTCTGGTGTTAGAATATCGTATTTATTCAGAAGAAAGTTTGATGACCACATGGCAGGGATCATGTGTGCCCAAGATTAGGGAGTGCAAATGTTTATTTTTTAATTTTCTAACAAATTCTCATAACTTAAAATAAAATGTAAAACACTTAATTTAAATGCTTCCTCCCCCCACTATCATGAACCCAATTCTACCTTACAAACCTGGTTAGACCAGAGAATGTACAGTGGTGCAGATAGGAGCTGGAAACACAGGGAATCCAGGACAGATTAACCCCTCAGGACCAGTGGTGAGAGTGGTGATACTGGGAGGGTGGACCGAAGGTCAGGGAGAAAGGGGAACCAATTACAAGGATCTATATATAACCTCCTCCCTGGGGGATGGACAACAGAAAAGTGGGTGAAGGGAGACATCAGGCAGTGTAAGATATGATAAAATAATAATTTATAAACTATCAAGGGTTCATGAGGGAGGGGAGGAATGAGGAGGGAGGGTGAAAAAAAAATGAGGAGCTGATTCCAGGAGCCCAAGCAGAAAGCGAGTGTTTTGAGAATGATGAGGGCAATGAATGTATAAGTATGCTTGACACAATTGACGTATGTATGGATTGTGAAAAGAGTTGTATGAGCCCCAATAAATGATTTAAAAAATCATTTTATGTAATTTTATAATTCACTATAGTATATTGTATTCTGAATAAATTTTAATAATCTCAAAATAATTTTGGTTCCTGGAGAAAAGGATTCACAATCTGAGAATATGTAAACAGTTATTCATTTATTTTTTTAAATAAGCACAAATGAGAATTATTGTTTGGGGAATAATAACATGATAGAGAGAAGAAAACAGACATCTGCATTGTTTAAAATCAGGACAGGTGTGTATCAGGGTTTCTTCCTCTTATTATCATTATTCAGAGTGTAGGCAGAGCAAACAACCAGAGAAACTGGATTATATGAATAAGTCATATTAGCCCGAGGTCCTGTACATTTCCTGGGGATACAGGGCAAGTGCCATGGAACACGAGGCATTGAATCCTGAGCTTCAAGGCATAAAGCATGTGCCACAAGCCATCCCAGATGAACTAACTAGACTGTACCTCAAACACACCTGTAATCTGAGGACATATGACTGAAATTACATGGTGTGTAAAGAAACAGAAGGCAGCTACAGTAAGAGTATTGAACTGAATTAGGATATGTAGCATTCTGGCAGACTTATGATTGACATTTTTGAATATTGACAACAAACTCCCATTGCTTGTGTAAAAAAGTGTCCAGTCACTTAAAGATTTTTTCTGTATAACAATCAGGGCATTTCTATATGTAGTTAGCCTACGCGTGTTCAATCCCCCTCTCTCAATGGTGTTTTAAATGTTAGTACCATTGGCGAATCAATGACACCATTAGCAGAAGTCCTTATGCTCTAGGGAGATAATTGATCAGATTTTCTACCATAAATTAGCAAGGATATATATATTTTAAAGTGAACCAGAGGTAAATAAAAAAGATTAACCCAGGAGTGGAGGTTGGGCTCGTCCATGACACTAGTTCCAATGGAAGAACAATTCGTTCCTATGACATGACCTTGCTCAGTACTTGCCCTCATCAAGGAAGCACAGCCGAGATGAGAGCTGTAGCAAAGTGTGGTGGAGAGCAGGCACCCAGAACTCATAGAATGTCATTCAGTGGATCTTAAAGGCTTCTTGCCAAAAAGCAGCCATCTCAATAAGACATCAACTAGGTCCACATGGAAGAAGTACATCAGCATCCATGACCCAAGGACTGTAAATTATATATTCCAAATCCAAAAGAGGAAATACTATCAGAGCTTCAGGGTTAGATTCTGGTTTACAGAAGGCTAATGGATGACAGTGGAAGCTCAAAATGCATTCGCAGGGTCTACACTGCGGAAAAGCCTAGGTGCTTTTCCTTTAAGCATAATTGACGATGGGAATAAACTGGTTAGGAGCATATTGGAGAGACAACTACCACAGATTAAAATATGAATCAGACTCAAATGGTTAAACCCTTGTCCCTTATCTCTTCTCTCAGGCACTTTGGGGTTGATCTGGGTTTTATTATTTTCAGTGTTTTTTCTCATATTGTGGTTTATCTCTGTTATATTTTTTCATTGTTGGTTTTCTTCTTGAATCTTTGTTATGTGTTTTTTAAAATATTTTTTGGTACATGACACCCAGGATCGATGAACTTATGGATATAACAACTAGAATAAGAGTTCTTGGCAGGGGAGGGGACAGAAGGGTAGATGGAAGCGGTAAAGTAGAGCCAATATCAAGGAGTTCAGGAGGAAGAAAATGTTCTGAAACTGATTTTGGTAGCCATTGTACAAAACTGCTTGATGAGCTTGAACTATGGAATGGTATCACGTCTGGATTATCTCCTAATAAAATGATTTGGGGGAAAAAAGTGAAGAATATGGCATCAGAATTGGAGGATTGCCTATTAACAAGCTATGATATGTAGATGACACAGCTTTGCTTGCTGAAAGTGAGGAGGACTGAAAGCACTAAGTGATGAAGATCAAGAATTGCAGCCTTCAGCATGGATCATGACTCAATATAAAGAAAACCAAAGTCCTCACAATGGGACCAGTAGGTAACATCATGATAGAAAGAAATAAGATGGAAGTTGTCAAGGATTTATCCTTGCTTGAATCCACAATCAATGCAGCAGTCAACTGATGAAATTGATGAGCTGTACTGGGTAAATCCATGGCACAAGATCTCTTTAGCGTATTAAAATGCAAGGATGTTACTTTAAGTAAGATCTCCCTGACCCAAGCCATGGTATTGGCCATAGCCTCAACTGCATATGCAAGTTGGACATTGATTAAGGAAATATGATAAAGAATCAATGTATTTAAATGGTGGTGCTGGCAAATAATTTTGAAAGTACCATGAACTTCCAATAGAACAAATAAATATATTTTGGAAGGAGGCTTGTAAGAATGTTCCTTAGAGGTAAGAATGATAAGTCTTCATCTCATGTCATTTGAACACGTTGTTAGGAACATCAGTCCCTGAAGGACGTCATGTTAGTAAAGTAGTGTAGCAGCAAAAAAAGGAAGACCTTGGACAAAATAGATTGACACCAGGCCTACATCGATTGATTCAAATGTAAGAACAATCGTGAGGCTGGCACAGGACTGGGCAGTGTTTGCTTCTGTTGGGCACAGGGTTGCTATCAGTCAGAATAGACTCATTGGCCCCTAAAAACAACATCAGAAAGAAAAACAACAAACGCCTTTGATTTGGAGAATAGTATTGTAACTTGAGCAGTTCACAGGAGTTAAAGAAATGAAAGTCTAAATGACTTGACCTGGATATCAGTGCACTAGGATAATGATAAGACAAAGAATAACAAGCTATGTATAAGGGTTGCCTAAAGCAGACTGCCAGCTTAGTCACATATTAGTCAGGTGTCATCATTGTATTAAGTGGACACTGTTAGGTTACATTTGGCCTCCACTGGGGTTAATTCCAGTTGTAGCACATAGTATTGGGAAGTCTTTAGGTATGAGGTTTCAGGTGAGCTATCTTTATTTAGGAATACCTATTTTAGTAACAATTATTCATTCAATCATTAATTCCTTCATTTGTTCAATATAATCTCGATACTCAGAGTTATAAATAACTTGTGGAGTACAAGATATAAATCTCAAAACATAAATAAAATTCAATCACATTCTCAAATAATTTATAAGCTGGGAGAAAAGACATAACTAAAAAACAAAATAAGTTATTATGGAGATATGAAACAATAAGTTTAAAAATTTTAATTATTCCTAAAGAAATGGGCACTCTAAAAATGTTTTATACAGATACATTAAGTCAGAATAAAAAATTAGAATGGCATTCCATCATGAAGATACAGAAGTTTAATGAATAATAAATATTGCTGGAATATTTATCACCTCTCATAATATATTCATGAGGACTCTTTATACTGAAATCGGCTAGATCATTCAGGTTATGTCATTGTGTGGTAGTTATATAATTTCATGTCAACTTGTTAAATAGGTTATAGGGGTGGAGTCAAGCATGTCAATCAGGCTTTAGCCAATGTGGCCTCGCGGTGTGGGCCTGGCCATTCCCTGAGGATTCTGTAAGTCCTGTATTCCTCCCTGGAGGCAGGACACACATGCTATCTGCTTTGTCTTCCTGTCGACAAGCCACGTGGAGCGACATTGATGGAGCCAGAACCCTGGAACTGTCAGAGCCAAGTGGAGTCCCATGCCAACACTGAGATGCTTCCACCACCACTGGATCCCCAAGACTGTCCACCCACTGGCCTGTGATTTTCCACATGGGGAGCAATGAACAGCTGCATCTTAGATGATTGCTCACAAGCTTTTAAGATCCCAGTTACCCCCTTACCACACAAATAAGTAGAATACACACACATATGCACATACTCATATATGTAATAAGAAAACTGCTATGAACTAAAAAGACATGGGAAGTATTTTATTCCTGGAAAGCTATTAGGTTACTGCTACATGAAATGGATTTTAAAAAATTATGTTTGCCAGCTGCTGCTGGAGTGTGCTAGGGAAAATGCCTCACTTATTATGATTTTTTTGTTTGGTTTTAGGCTTTTTTTGGTCATTGGCTTTTTTTTTTTTTTGCATGTGACTGCTTTCTTTTTTTAAATCATTTTATTAGGGGCTCATCCAACTCTTATCTCAATCCATACACACATCAATTGTGTAAAGCGCATTTGTACATTTGTACATTCATTGCCCTCATCATGGGCACAGTCACAAATTCTCAACAACTCTAGTCCCCTTGGGCTAGGTCATGAACTTCGGACAAGTCAGTCAGCTCTCAGCTTCTCCTCTAGTCCCTATGAACCAGATTCACAGGGTTCAGTGGCCAGACTCATTCTGCCTCTTCATTGCTGCATTTCTTCCACTTCCACTCAACAAGTGGATCAAAGTGGTCACCTAGCAAGCATTTCAGCTTGCCCACAGGCTTCCTTTAACTTTCAGTCCTAGAGAGATTTTTTTATGGCTCCAGATTTTTTTTCCAGCTTCTGACAATAACCAGGAGTTCAGATTCAAACAGCCAAAGAGTTTCTCTTTCTTCAAACTGTCAATAGCCCCCAGGAAATTCTCTTGGAATGCAAATGTCCTGAGTACTCCAAAGCACTGGGTGGGGCTTATTTTTTCAAAGCCTTCTTTGCAGGCATGTCCTAAACCCATTTAAAGAGCAAATTGTAATGGCTCAAAGCAAGTTGTTTTACAAGCTCTCTATTTTCATACTCCCCAATAATCATTTCTACAAATCCTTATATCAACAATACCAAGCAGAAGAAATCGGTATATTCAAAGTAGAATAAGATACTAAACTCAATTCTTAAAACAGTCAAATACAATCCCTAGTTAATCTTAATCCTTATCTAAACTATTCCATTTAATGCAAAGCATGGGATTAGGCCTCCAACAGCATCAAGCCAGAGCCTGGCTTTCTGTGAGTCATTTTGACCTTCTGTCAGCCATTTTCTTTAAGCAGTTCTGAGAAATTCAAAGAGTGATTTTGTCTCTTGCGCTCAAAATATACATTAGTCACATTCATTTTCACCATTTCACACAGGAAGAACCAAAGACTACAGCCAAACAAAATAATCAAAACTTTAACCTCCCATATTCTTTCCAGAAAACAACCCAGTAAACTGCATGGACATATCTGACATTTAGCTTGCCAGAGAAAAAAACCTATCATGAGGCAGAGGTCAACCAAGGATCTATTCTCCATCTTTATGATTTGCTTTTCTAGTACCCCATTCCCGATATCATAATGTCAGTCTGGTAGACTAGAGAAACAAATTCATAGCCACTCATTTGTGTATAAGAAAGAGCTTTATATAAGGAGAAATTATACATTAAGAAAACATCCCAGCCCAGTCCAGATCAAGTTCATAAGTCTGATATTAGCCCATATGTCCAATTCCAATCTATAAAGTTCTCTTCAGACTCACAAAACACGTACACTGATGTTGAATGCAGGAAGATCACAGGCCAGTGTGTGGGAAGTCTTGTGGACCCACTGGTGGTGTATACATCTCAGTGCTGGCAGGAGTCTCCACGTGGCTCCTCCAGCTCAGGGCACTAGCGTAGTTCTACATGTCTAGTCAGCTGCATTGTCTCCCAGGAAGTGAGCAAGTGTCTCGCCTTCAAGGAGCCATTATTTATCTTTCTAGCACCTCCAAATGAGGTCATTAAGCTGTGACCTGATTGTCAGGTGAAACTTCACCCCTACACTCTTAATCCTCTCAAATTGACAACAGATAATGTAACTACTACACTTTGCAACTTATTAATTTCCTTAATAAGCCATTTAATCATTAATTTTGTCTTTGAGTTCTATGTAATCATCACAATGGATATCAGAACCCAGAAAAAATAAAGTAGAGAAGTAGAGAATATCAGAAAATATACAGAACACATTAATTAAGACATTATAAATATGTATGTTGTAAAGACCATGTAACCACAGTTCTGAAAGAAAGTATTGGATAATACAGAGCTTTAGGTAGGAAGATAAAGTAGGAAGTTGTTGCAGTGATCCAGTTGTTAATTGAGAAAGGGAGAAACTAAATCAACAATGCTAAATCAGGAAGAAAAGTCAAAGTGAGGGACAGTCAAAGCTAGTCAGAGTAGCAGGATATTGAGGCTATCTGGAAATGGGGTAAAGAACGTTATCAGAAAGAAGTCAAAGCTAACTCATAGATGTCTGGTAATGGCAAATAGGAAAAATACAGTGCCTTACACTGACATGGAGAATGTATATATAAATATATTGGGGTGGTAGAATTTAAGATGAATTCAAAATAAATTACATATTTTCTTTTTTTTTAATTTTGAGTTTAGTTTAGACAAGTATGTTTATTTGACAATGGATAAGGTATATAAACATCAATCTGTGCCTGTAGTCACTGTGATATCAGAAGGTATTAATAACTCTTTCACTGGCATGAGTCAATGAGTCAATTCTGATTCATCACAAACCTATAGGGCACGGTAGAACTGCCTGTGAGTTTCTGAAACTGTAACTGTTTACAGAAATAGACAATCCCATATTTATCTCACAGAACAGCTGGTAGTTTCATACTGTGAAACTTGCAGATCAACCACTATGCCACAGAGCCCCTGTAGAATAATAGATGGTATTATATGGAGAGGAAGATGGTTGGAATGGCTATGAGCCTTGTGTTTCCATAAAGATAAACATAAACTAGATAAACAGTCTCAAGTACAAAACAAGGAACAAAGTTATATAAAACGCTGTGAAGGTACTATTTTACCATGGGGTTATGTCCTTTGATAAACTAGCTCTCAATCATATAACCAAAACAGTGGACATAAAACTATCATTTGTAGGCTATTTTCCCCCTCCATTTACCACTTTTGAAAACACTATTTTGTTCTGTAGTTTAGGAAGCTGATCTGTTTTACTGTTATAACTGTATTCAGAAAACACGGTGTTGGCAAGAGATTGATCGTATAGACAAAAGCCAGATTGGAGAAACTATTTTCTTCATTATCTCTTTAGTAGTCTGTGGTTGAAGGAGCCCTGTTGCTATAATGGGTTACATGGTAGGCTGGTAATCTGAAGGTCAACTCTTACAATCCACTAGTTGCTCTTCAGGATAAAGATGAGGCTTTCTGTTCTCATAAACACTTAAAGTCTTGGAAACACACAGGAGAAAGTCTACCTTGCCCTATACTCTCACCGCCATCAAGTCAATGATGCCTCATAGCGATCTTCTGTACATTTCTTAGACGGAAACTCTTTACTGGAGTAGAAAGCCAAGTCTTTTCCCTTCAGGACTGCTGGTTGCTTTGAATTGCTGGCCATGTATATCACAGCGCAATGCTTAACCACTATATCTCCAGGGCTAGCATCCAGTCCATGGCAGGAAGGAATCTGTAGTTGAAAGTTGTTGATATTAGGCGAGATTGAGTCTCTACTGACTATAGAGATTTTATATTTGATAGAACGAAACACTGCCTGATTGCACACTATCCTCACAATCATGGCTGATTTAGCCCAGTGCTGCAGCCACTGTCTCAGGAGAAAAAAGAGATGAGCAACTTCTGGAAATTTAGCTGCAGAAACCTCTGGAATAGTAATGGAAACTTGTTTATGGTTGAATGTGGCTTCAGTGCTGTAGGGTAGCCACAGCACTTTTAGTACAGCCTTTCCAATGTAAAGTTTTTGCCAGGCTCCATTTATAATGTCATTTTTCCTCTTTAAATCTGTCAGTGAAAAACAATTCCCACTGCTGCTAGTTATTGATAGTACAGTCTACCTGTTTTGGGTTCGCATCACTTTGCACATTGGGGGTGGGATGTAATGTTCTTTATTTTTAACAATTTAATTGGCTTATATTTCACAGACAATGCAATTTATTAGTTCAATCATATTAAGAAGAGTTGTATTTTATTATTTCTCCTACTCATGGCTTTTAGTTGTCCATTTTCCCCACAATCTCACTTGTCATACCCCAAGATACCATTAAACCAGGTAATGTGTCTATAGCTTTACCTATCCTGGATTTAGTATGCAGAAACACACACACACACACACAAAGAGAAAAAGTTAACCACAATAACAAAGTAAACCAGAGAAAAACTTCAATTAGGGGTCAAGTAGAAAATGTTTTGAAAATGATGATGGCAACATACGTACAAACACACTTGATATAATTGATGTATGGAATGTTATAAGAACTATAAGAGCCCCCAATAAAATGCTTTTAAAATAAGTACATAAATAAATCAGATATGCACTTATCTTCTCCCAGACAGGTCTGTTCCCTCTCCCCTCTTCTGACTTGACTTTCCCATCAGTATCCCTCATGTCTCTGCTGGGATGATCTACCTGTCTGGTGTGGCATTGCCATGACTTGGCATGGCAGACACTAAGTGGTCAGTATCCCATCCCCCTTCTTTGACAATATGATGCCAGCTAACATGAAGAGCCTTTCTGCCAAAGTGACCTTGAAGATACACACCTAGAGACAGTGGTGCATGTTCATTGGCACAAAAACAGATGTCTATAGGAGATTGAAATGATAAACCTGACTTGAACAGTTAAAACTTGGTGACTTGCTCCTTAGTCTGATAGACTTTGGCCTGATGTGATATTCAATATGTTCTATGTGTGTGTGTGTGTGTGTTTTCATATTGGGGTTTATGGCTGATATATTTTGTCATTGCAGGTAGCCCTCTTGAACTTTTGTAACAATTTTTTCTTTTCTTTGGTATGTTAAAGCCAGGACTGAGGACCCTATAGAGACAACGAGTAGAATTAGAATTCCTAGAGGGTATGAGGAGTGAAGGTAAAGGGGAATTGAAATCAAGGAACTAAAGAAGGAAAAGGATAGTTTAAAGCTGATGATGGTAACAATTGTACAATACTGCTTGATGTGATTGAACTATGGAATTATAGGACATCTTTAATAGCTTCTAATAAAATGGTTTGAGGGGGGGGAGAGAAATTATTAAAAATTAGAACAAATTAAAAATGGGTCAAAAGGAAGAAATTTTAACCTAATTTCATCTGTAAGATCCACTTTCAAATACACTCTGCTATACACACTTCTGTGTAAACTCTTTGTGCTAAGGTGGGTTCTCTAGAGGAAGGAAACCAATGCTATATATATAAATGTATATCAAGAAAGTGGCTCACACATTTGTAGAAGTGTGGTAAGTTCAGTGTGGTTCAAGTCCATGGGTCTGATGTTAAAGGGACATCTTTCTTAACTCACATCTATTAGAGCTGACAAACCCGAAAGCCAGAAAACCACAGGTGATTGTGGACAGAAACATATGAATCCAAGGTCAGTAAGCCCAATTTCTGGCTACAGACCTGAATGGACTGATGGTCAGCAGGATTGAGGCAGGTGGCTTATATCTCCCTGCATTGGCAGCAAGTATGGGGGTCCTTCCGCTCAAATGCAGAGAACTAGAGGTCAATGAAACAGAAGCAGGATCCACACCAGCAACAAGAGACCAACCTTCCGATACAATCTGCTTAAGTAGAAGTGAACCACATCCAGAGGAAAGCTCCTTTCAACTGCATGAAGGCTGTGACCTGAGTGAGGCTGGACTCCTCGTCATTTTACAACTCCCTAGCTGTCCACACCAGATCCGATCATGGAGCTGATTACGTTGTTAAGGCAAATTATGAGAGAAGCTTCACCTGCAAACCTACCTGGACTCTTTTCCTAGCCCCGCCCAGTCAGTATAATACCTGTCTATCACACCTAGTCTTAAAATCCCTTCCATTTTCACTTTGAGTAAACCATTGGCTTGTGTCTGGGACCTAGACTAACAGTATAATTATTAGTATGAGTGGGTGCAGGGAGAAAAAAACAAACAAAACGCCTCTTAAAAAAACTCCTCAAACCTTGCCCTTCCGTTCTGATTCCAGTTGAAAAAGATTTCTGAGATTAGTTCTGAAGTTTTGGAGGTCCTTTACTTTTTAAATCATGGATAGCCCCCCTTGTTGGAGAAAAAGGAAGCGGTAGTATAGCAGACAGGAACATTATCATTGTGAAGTTGTTAACAATCTTGGCAGGAGGTGCAGTAGAGATTAATGAAAAGGCATTGGAAAATCAAGGTATAGTGTTTAGACATATGGCATAAATGGACTAAAAAGGTGTTTGGGTGGTCTGGTAGCTTCTGCTTCTCTAGGGGGCATGTTAAACTAAGTCTCTAAATTAGCAAATTAAAGTCAACTAATTAAGCTTTTGGAAGTCTGATAATTTTATATTAACTCCTTATTTTATGTAGCTAAAAGCCAGCTGTGGCTAGAGATTGACTAGAGTATAAATATCATCTTTGTAGAATACAGGGTCCAATAAGTATCTAAAGAAATTGTGGTCCCACAATCATTAATTATTTGCCTGAAAAACAAAAGATCTGTGATTGAAACTGAGCAGTAGCTTCATGGGAGAAAAACTTACCAGTTTTCTTCCATAAAGGTTTCAGCCTTGGAAATCATATGGCAGAGTTTAAGTCCATTCTACAGAGTTGCTGAGTGGGAAACCCCAGGGTAGAAATGAGTCAGAAGTGCTATGGACTTCTCATCATCGTTATGCAATCTGATGCTGGACAAGTAACGTGGAAGCTGGACTACATGAAGAAGTCAGCAGCACAATTGGAGGAATACTCATTAACAACCTGTGGTACAAAGATCGCACAATCTTGCTTGCTGAATTGGAGATAACTTGAAACACTTACTGATGAAGATTAATGTCTACAATTTTTGGTATAAACTATACCTTAAAATAAAAAACAACAGTCTCACAGCTGAACCAATAAGAAGTATCATGATACATTTAGGAAGGATTGAAGTTGTCTAAAGGTTCCCTTTTCTTGTATACCCATGAAAGCAAGACTCAAGAAGTCAAATGATGGACATTGGATGGCAAGACTTCATCTTGTGTATTTGGACCTGTGGGAGAACTTCATGCGTGAAAAAGCAGATGTTAGTGAAAAGGGGAAGAATTCCAATGAGTGGTACATGCTAATTGACACAATGGATACAACAATGGGTTCAAACACAGCAATACTTGTGATCCACCTTTAATTAAATTGACAATCAATGCCCATGAAAGCATCAGCCTTTTTTTAATGCCATTTTAATCTCCATATTACTCCAGCTCCCCAGATTACTTGATCAGCAAACTAGCTAAATCTGCATGATCTGCATGATAAATCAGCTTTGACTGTTAGCAACCCTACTAATTCCCACCCATCCAAGAACTGTGTAGGACTGAGCTGTGTTTGATTCTGTTGGGGATGAGTCTCTATGATTTGAGGGGGACTCAATGGCAAATTACAGCAACAATAGCTACATATATTAGGAATTTTCTGAGATTAGAATCTCTACTCACTTTCACCTCCACAAGCACTGGAAGGAATTTTATGGATTACATTGTTCCCCTCATGGATTGTATATCCTAAGCTCTATGAACATATCATCTGAACGTGATTTCTTTGCTCTGTGTTTAAAGCTATGTCAGTGTAGATTGTATTTTGTATCGCTCATTTTTGAGATATAAAAGGTGCAGCTTAGTTACAGAAAACATTTGAGAAAAGGTTGAGAATACTGATGCCACACAGAGATTATCAACGAGCCCCCCAAAAATAAATTTATGAGATAAGAGGGACTTTCTCCCAGTACTCATATGTAGAGAGAACTTTCCCTTAAGCCAGTGCACTGAATTTGGAGTTCTAGCCTCCTAAGTGTGAGAAAATAGACTTCTGTTCTTTAGGGCCACCCACTCGTATTATTTTTGTTATAACAGACCTGTGAAACTAAGAATCCTCTCCTCAGCTGTGAAAAAAACCTCAAGAACTATACCCAGACAAGATAAAAACCCCAAAGAGAAAACAGCCAGACTAAAGGTTCCAGAGAAAACAATAGGACCAATGGGGAGGAGCAAGGAGCCAACAAACCCATGGGAATGGGAACAAGAGATAGAAAATTGATGGTGAGGAGGGTGTAGAATGCCTACTGGGGTTTGGTCAAGTGCAATATAGCTGAGAGGAATTACTGAGAGCCAAATGAAGGTGGGACATGATAGTGGGACATGAGGAAAGTAAAAGAAAACAGAGGAAATAATTGGGTAGCAAAATATATTTATAGAGGTATAACTATAGGCATGTATATAAGTACATATATTAATATATAATGATAGGGATATAGGTTCTATGTACATCTATTTATAGGCTAAGTATCAAGGTAGAAAAATGACATTGGGCCTCTTCACAAGTCCTCTTTCAATGCAAGAACACTTTTTTCTAGTAACCAAGCATTCTGTGATGCTCACCTTCCCAACACAATTGCTGAAGACAAAATGGGTGCTTAAGTAAATGTGGTGAATAAAGTTGATGGTGCCCAGCTATTAGAAGTTATACTGTCTGGGGTCTTAAAGACTTGAAGTTAAGCAAGTGGTCATCTAGCAGGGAAGCAACAAAGTCCACATGGAAGAAGCTCACCAGTCTGTGTGATCATGAGTTGTCAATGGGATCAGGTATCAGATATCAGAAGACCGAAAACAATCAATCATATAAATGCAAATGAGAGTGGTTGGAGTGGGGACCCAAAGCCCATCTGTAGTCAATTGGACATCACCTCACAGATGGGTCACAAGGAAAGGACAAGTCAGCCAGAATATAGTATAGCACTGATAAAAACACATAACATTGCTCTAGTTCCTGAATACTTCCTCTCCACCATGATCATGACCCCAGTTCTACCTAAATAGCCGGCCAGAACAGAACTTGTACACCTAGTACATATAAAGGATCTCAACACATGGAATCCTGGGCAGATATCAGTAATCCCCTCAGGAAAAAATAATGGGAGTAGCGATACCAGGGGCTAGGGGGAAAGTAGAGGGAGAAGGGAGAAAAGGGGGAACTCATCACAATATACCCCCACCTGAGGGGGATGAACAACAGAAATGTGGGTGAAGGGAGACAGCAGATGCTGTTTCATAAGATATGAAAATAATAATTTATAATTTATCAAGAGTTCATGAGAGTGGGAGGGTGGGGGAGGGAGTAAAAAAAGAAGAGCTGATGCCAAGGCTCAAGTAGAAAGAAAACTTTTGCAAATGATGATGGCAACATATGTACAAATGTACTTGATACAATTGAAGTATTGATTATTATAAGAGTTGTAAGAACCCTCAATAAAATGATTTATAAAAAATAATAATGATGAAATACTTTATTTTAAGAGTACAGAAGTTCTTAATCCTTTTATAACCTCTTTTTGATATGGTTGAATTGATAACAGTCAGAAAAATACCCATTACCTAGTTCAACATTAATTTAGTGTATATATTTTTCTTTGTTTATGTGAAATCTACTGGTAAACATTTTAGACAAATTTTTCTCACTTGGAGCTTTTTAAATGTGAGTCTGTTAATTAGAATTTTATATAAATATCTTTATGCAAAAGTAACTCTACATAATTTAGAGGGTTTCATTAATATAATAACAATAAAAGTTCATTTCCATATTTTCCAAGATTTAACAATAATAAATTATACAATAATAATGTAAGGTCCTTTAAAATATTGTATAATAAAGAAAATATACCCACAAAACAAAACCTCGTCTTTCATTTAATTAAATCAAACAATGGAATTCACCTATGAATAAACAGTGATTCCTCGACCTTTAGAGATTATTCTATACTGTGAATAATAAGCTACTATACTCTTAAATAATATTAATACAAGTTAATGTAAATTGAACAAACCTTAATTAAAAACACTAGTACATGTTTGACTGCTAAGCACAAGGTTAGCGGTTAGAGGCCAACGTCACTTCACTGGAGAAAGATGAAGTTTCCTACTCCTATAAAGAGTTGTACTCTCAGAAACCCACAGGGCAGTTCTCCCGGCGGTGGCCATTGCAATACACCACAATGGAGCGGAGCATATCGGACTCCCTCTTTGTACTGCCACGAGGCAAGAGCTAGACATGCCTCTCAGCCACGTGGCAGCCAAATCTCTCTCAAGTGCTCAGCTTCAAGGACACAAAAGGACATAACTGCAGATCTCATCAATACTGAAATAGCTCACCACCCACTGCCACCCACTCAACTATGACTCAGAGTGACACTATACCACCAGAATAAAACAAAGTCATCCAGTCAATTCTGACTGATAGTGGAACAGACTGTCCCTGTGGGCTCCTGAAGCTGTAAATCTTGACAGGAGCGGAAACCCTGGTTTTTTTCCCATGGAGCTGCTGCTGGGCTTGAGCTACCAACCTTGAGAGTAGCAACCAAAAGTGAAACCCACTGTGCCCCAGAGTGCGGGCGCAGCTGAACCCACTGTGCCCCAGAGTGCCGGCGCAGCTGAACCAGTACCTAATGGTCTCAATCATGGCATCGTCTTGTGAAAGCTGGACCATAACAAAATTAGGGGAAGAATCAATGCATCTGAATGACTGTGCTGAGGAAGAATATTAAAAGTGGCAGGAGGGGGGGGAAAATCTGTCCCTGAGGAAGTACACCAAAATATTCTTTAGGCAGAGAAAAATGTGAGTTTCCCTGTTGTATTAATCATTGTTCTCTCTTTTATCTCTCTAGTTTTTAATGCCCATTGTCATGGCTACACAGAACTCAGAAAAAAATGCATGATTAAGGAGCTTATTAAGAAAGTTAACAAGTTGTAATGCCAGTGAAAAATTCTCAAGAGTCGGGTTGTTTATCAGGACGTGTTACAATGTTCTTTAAGGTCTGCTAATAAATGCTGAAGAACAAACCGCTCAGCTGTAAATCTCAAACCCAAGCCATTCATTTTGAGGTCCGTGGGTGAACACCAGCTCCCTCAATTAGGTGCCCAGAGACACCCCACTCCAGAAAACTCAGCCTGAAGGGACTCAGGTCTACTTCCTAGAATCAGCAAACCCCACTTCCCCAATTAAGTGCCCCAAGACTCCCCGCTCTGAAAGATGTAAAACAGGCTCCTGAGCATAAGCCCGCGGCTTCCCTTCCTCCGTGAGCTGGGAAGTCCCGTGGGTTTGACTTACTTCCTCCGTGAGTTGGGAAGTCCATCACTCGGTCCCATGATCCCGATGCTGGTGCTGCTGCTCCTCTTCTGATGCCATAACTAGTCTGGATCCAAGGGGTTCCCTCCGCAGGCATCTTGGATCCAGATAAGCTCCACACCTAGTTCCTGCTAGGAATGAGATCCCGCCTCCTACTCCTCAGAGGGCTTATTTAATACACAACAGGATGCAGTTGCAAGAACTCCTGCTAACAATTATTTACAGGTGACTCCTATCAATATCTTGACCTTCCCCGCCGCCCCCCCACCCCCCTTGTTTCTAGTAGGCCTGTGTAGGAAAGGTCATTTGTTGGGAGTTAGAAACTTTGATTAGAAGAGCCATATTAAATCATTCACTGGCCCTGCAACTTCAGCTCGTGTACTTCAGCCATGTTATAAAGAGGGATGAATTATTGGAGAAGGCTAGCATGCTTAGCAGAGTCAACAAACGAAAGAGCGATGCTGGAGATGCATTGACACAGTGGCTGCAACAATAGGTTCAAACATAGCAAGACTTGTTAGAATAGCACAGCACCAGAGTTTTTTTATTCTGTGTTACTTAGGGTCACTGTGAGTTGGAGCCAACGGGAGGGCACTTAACAACCACAACTATAGGCAATAGTATCAAATTAAAGAAAATAAAATGATCTATTTGGATATATTCCATAAATAGTAAGACTTTTTATATGGCTTTATCTCTTGGTAGAAATATAATATGAAGAATGAGGGTACTGAGAAATTGTCAGGGGTTTCTTATGGCATCTGAAATATTCATATAAATAGCATTTTATGCACACAAACGACCTAGGAAGGTGGAATTTCTCTATTGATTTTACAGCTCTTTCCACAAGAATCTTACAATTGCAACTGAGCATACAAACCTAATTATATTGAGGACTTCTCTAATGATATGTAGGGTACCCCCCAAAATGGGATTTTTTTCAAAGTTATATATTTAGTTTTGTTTTAAAACAAAAACAAAAACAACCTTATCACCTTCAAAGTACTCTCCATTACACTTAATACATTTGCCAAACCTGTTATTCCATTCTTGGAAACATTTTTCAAATTCACCTGTTTGGATGGCTGACAGCACCTCCCTGGTTTTTTTCTTCACCTGTTCTACATCATCATCAAATTGCTGTCCTTTCATGTTCCTCTCTGCATTTGCAAAAACAGAAAGAAGTCTCATAGAGTGAGGTCGGGTGAGTAAAGTGTGTGGGGCAAGAGAAGCATGTGTTGTTTTTTGTTGTTGTTTGCTAACAACTGGTGCACTGAGATGGCTACGTGAGCAGAGGCATTGTTGTGGTGGCAAAATCAATCACTGGTCTGTCACAAATCAGGCCTTTTTTGTTGAACGCTGTTATTCAATCTATTCAGACCTCTAAATAAAAAGTTTGATTAACAATCTGACCTGGTGGAATGAACTCCAAATGCAGTACAAGCCGACATTTTCATCCATTCAGGATGTTTATGGATGTCCAGAATGAGGTTTGCCATCAATCAACATTTCACCTTTTTTCAAATGAAAAATCCACTCATACCCTTGAGGGTTTTTTTTTTTTTTCCCTTTAGCGTTGTCCTTGTAAGCTGCTTTCAACAGCACAGCAGTGTTTGTGCCATTTTTCCTGAGCAGGAAACAAAATCCCACAGCCCCACGCTGGTCTCTGAAATCAGCCATCATAAAAAAACAAGTTTTGAACAAAACTGCTTTATAGAATAATTCACTGTGACCAGAGAGAATTTTCTCAGGTGACACCACTGGATGCACTAAATCAGGGCAAGTTGCACAGGAATTATTTGTATTATGAATGCTCCACCCAGCAGAACATTTTCCCAGTTTTTTGGGTTTTTTTGAGGTAGCCCCTGGTATCTGAAAGGATAAGTCTTTATACATGTTCCTTTGGTCCTCTGAAAACACTTAAAGATAATCTTAGGCATTAAAATATTTTAATTTTTTCCCCTAAATTTAGAGTTCAATCCTAAATAGACCTTGGATCAAGATTATACTCCTAAATTGACATAATTCTAAAAATATTCCAAACAAATAAAACTTCTCTTGTTGATTCATACCCAGTTTTCCTTTTCTGTGGATTGCTGAATCAATGTTGAAACTTTCACCTTATATATTTACATTACCATTATATATTAATCATTTTTCTTATTGCTGGTTTTTAAAGTTCTTCTGTATCAATATTGTCATCCTGAAAACTGTATTATGTTAGGGGCTGCAGCAATGGGACCCTAACATAACAATGGTGAGGACAGTGCCGAGCCTGGCAGTGTTTCATTCTGTCCTGTATAGGGTTGCTATGAGTCAGAACCTACTGGTAGTACCTGAAAACAATGTGATTGTTGCTACTCCTTTGCCTTCTTTAGTCTTTGAACTCTTATTCCAGTGCTCCATTATTCTCTCTCTCTGTCTCTCTGTCTCTCTGTCTCTCTCTCTCTCTCTCTCTCTCTCTCTCTCTCGTATAAGCAATGGTAATATCTTTGAGTAGACAATGTTGAATACTGAACTCTATTCCCCGGGGAAAACTGCAAGGCTGAACCTCTAGTCCCTATCCATTTATATTACAGAAGGAACCACGCTTCCCAATGTAACTTAGATAAGACTCAGGAATACTGCTGTTTATCTCTCGCCAGGAAGATGCTCAACAAATAAAAACTGCTGCTATCAAGTCCATTTTGATGAGGAGTGACTACGGAGGCCAATGTCTGGCAGAGTAGATGTGCTCCAGGCGTTTGCTGAGGCTGCAGTCTATAGAAACAGACGCTCACGTTTCTCCCACGGAGCACCTGGTAGGTTCTACCCATGTACATTCCAGTTAGCTGCTTTTACCAAGTGTTTTCACAAGTGGGCACTCAGGGCTTATTACGCCAGGCACAAACCCATCAAATTCCCATTCTTTGTCTCATCAATGATTAGCTGAAAGACTCTGCACATGAGTTTATTACCTGGTCATACCACCTATCTTTTATCTCATGGTTCCCAACTGTGTCCTTCCAGTCGGCTTCTCCTCCTCTCTAGAAAGGTTTGTTTTTATTTGGCAGTATGTGTTAATGAATAGTTTAAAAGCATACTATTTAAATTTTATTTATATTGCTTCCAAAGTACTTGATATGTTTTCAGCTTTCACTGCTATATTACGTACTCCTATTTATTTCCTTCATTTTCTTTTCTTTTTTAAAAAATTAAGTAAAGGATATTATCAAGAATTTATATTCCTTGGATAACTGGATTCGCAGTATAGAAGGCAGTTTCTGGAATTTAGTATGCTAGCTCTTAAGATAAATAGCAGTTTATTTATAGATAAATACAAAATAAAATTAAATGGGTGCATCAAATTTCCAATTTTATTTTTCCAAAGAATCACCAGGCCCAAAGAGTATGCAAAATATTCATCATAATATGAACATATGACCTTAATAAATACTTACAATTTGTATAACTGAAAGTTACACCTTTTATTGAAAGGTTTCTTTATGTATGGCCCTGACTTTAATTTACTGAGGGTGTATTGCCCTTGGTTTTCTTCTTTAGCTCTTTACCATCTAGCCATTTGATAATATAAGGTTTTCTGACTTTTGGTTATAATGCCCATGATTGCTATTAATTGTTATTAGGAAATAAAAATTGTTGTATTACTTAGGCAATTGGTTAGAAACATGCTGGTTATGACAGCAATATTGTGTGATCCAGATAAGTCACTTTTATTCTGTGTTTCAGCTTGTATATGAAAAACAGAGATAAAAATGACATCTGAATCTCACAGCATAGGTCAGACGTGGGAGTGGAAGCCAGGATATCTGAACTCCCACATACATATAAAAGGGGAAAAAAACCTCAGGATTTATTTTCCTTCGTGAAACATGAGTCACTAAAAATCTAAATATAAAGGTTCTTATCATTGTTCAATTCTTCCATCACTTCAAACTAAGCAACATGTAGTTCATCCCACTTAACTGATATTTCTTTCTTCTTTAATCAAATTTTTTTCCGGTAGTTGTTCATACAGTGTGACAGTCTTCCAACAGGATGCTTCCCCTCTTCTTTTGAGTTGCCATCTATAAACCAAACAGCTTTTGTTAAAAAATCATTCAATAGACAATTGTTTATCTAACACTTTAATATTAGTGACAGGCTGGGCACATTTCTAAGTGGTTCCAAATCACGCTTAGAAGAAAAGAATCCAGCTGCTCAGGACTAAGACAAGCGGCTCTTTCCATTCTCTCTGTAGCCTTTTATTTCATTACGGAATTCTTCTAGGAACCTCCTTACTTGCCTGCTGCTAACTTATCACTCAGGACTTTATAAAGATTTCAGGTTCCAAGCTGATTTTATGCTCATCAGTTATAAGGACTATGTCAGATAATGAATGCCCAGGAGGAAGCTGGTAATTATCATCTAAACACTACTACCATACTATCCCCTCTGGAAATGTTCTCCAAAATCCCAGCAATGGATATTGTCTGCTATCAGCAGCATTTTAGCCACAGATGCTAGTCAAGAGATGGATTAATACAGTGGCTGTAACAATGGGCTCAAATATCACAACAATGGTGAGGATGGCACAAGACTTGACAGCGTTTCCTTCCGTTGTGCATAGGGGCTCTCTGAGCCTGAACTGACCCACTGACAGCGAGCAACAACAAATATAATGTCTGCCACATGGCAAAGACCGAGTGAAAGATTTTATTATCAAAATCTGGGTCCAAGAAATATTATTAGCAGGACTAATCTGATCAGGACTTCCCCACTCTTCCCTGTCGTTGTTCCTCGGTACCAGTGAGTGGGCTCCAGCACAGGGACCCTATGCACAACTGACCACAGCATTGCCTGCTCCTAGACGACCTGAGGTCAGTGTGGCAGCGATTGTATCAACCCATCTCATTGAGGGCCTTCCTCTTTTTGCCGTTCCTTCACTTCACCAAGCACGATGTCCTTCTCCTGGGACTCTTGACAGGATCTCTCAAGTATGCAATGTAATTCTTGCCTTCCTTGTCTCCACAGTGCACTCTGCTGTTCTTAGACCAAGACAGATTGGTTTGTCCTTTGAGCAGGCCATAGTCGTTTGGTATTCTTGTCCAGCACCACAATTCAAATGCATCAGCTCTTCTTAGATCCTCTTTATTTAATGTTCAACGTTCGCTTACATTTAAGGCAATGGGAAATACCATAGCTTGCATCAGGCATACCTTAGTCCTCAAAATAGCATTTTTCCTTTTCAATGTCACTGTTCCCTCTCTGAGATCATCATGATCTGTTGATTATGGTGTCAAATGTCATTGCCTTAAAATTTGAATTCCTATTGCCACTGTTGAAATGTATTCTGTAGATTCATCCATGGTTCTCAGTGCTGTTTTTTGTTGTTTCACAAGAAAGTGTTTTCACAAATGCTCAAATCAGAGATAAAATATGGGTTTTATGGCAAAAAAAGAGTGAGAAACAGCTTGTGTTTTGATATGCATGGGTCATGTGTATCACCCTGTTGAAAATAAACAAATATCTCAAGAAGTCAATCATTTCATAAGATTTTTCTGACGATTCGATGCCAAACTGTCTTATTTTTGTCTAACCACTATCTAAAAAAGAGGAAATTTAATTCTAACAACATAACTTTTGTTATGTTGTGCTCTTTTAAAAATAGTTATACTCTAAAAGTGTCATTCTGAATTATGTGGGGTTTCAACTATTAGTAAAGCCACGATAGTGCTAGCAAAATTTATCAGATTATTATAACACAAACAAATTTCTCTAAATCACTTCCCTGTGTTGCATTTTATGACTCTGCACTCCTCTGAGCAGGATGGTGTTGTTGCAAATATTTATGATACAATGAATTAGAGATTGTCTGACTTTCCAACTTTCAGACGTTTTTCATAACAGACCAACGGTTAAAGAATCAAGAGAAAATAGACCAAATTATGGGAATAGATTTTTTTTTTTTAATTTACTTTTGGGCTAATATATTGATTTGGTTTTCAAAGGTAGACAATAGCAAAGATGTTTATTGATATGTTTTGCTAAACCTGCGCTTCTACAAATTTGGATTCCTTCCGCAACATAAAAAAATGACTTTATTTTTTAAACACTCTTTTTAAGGGCACAGTGCAATGATATACCAATACACAATCTTGTTTTATTATTCTTATACAAAGCTATTCTTATTAGATATACTGTTTGAAGAATTTGTATTTATTTTTAACTATATGCCCTGAAGATGTTTTCACATCAATTTATTTAGCTCATTTTATAAATAAGAACTCTAACCTTTAAAAATTTTGATAAAACTTTGCCCAGGGAAATAGAAAGGAGACCTTGTAGTAAACTCTGAAGTGAAAAAGTGAAACCTAATCTAAGTGTAAATAATGTACTTCATATTGTTATGAAAAAATGTCTGCTAAAATTGTTCAAATAAGTAAGATGTTACTCAGAAGATCCATTCTGTTTATTAAAAAATATGTCAAGTATCGGTAATTTAAAGTAGAATATTTATTTACTTTTAAAAAAGGCAAAATCAATGACAGATTTTACTTGTTCAAGTAGAAAATTTTATTCTATCTCAATAATTTCCATTTTCAATTATGTAGTTAAATGGTGTGGTCATTAGTTTCTGTATCTTCCACTAGATAATAAGTTAACAAATGAATGGTGAATGCATGAAGAACCGTCTTTCTCTCCCAATGATATATTCTCAAGAGATACAGACAGTTGATTCTGTGCACGCCACCACAGAATTTGCTATTTTGATGCTGTTAACAAATTCTTATCAAAGCTTTTTACCAGTTTTCTTTCACAATTTCTTTTGCCATTGCACTGATTTTTTAATTTATCCCCCCTTTTAGTGGAATGCACTTCTATGTTTAAATGAAAACCCAAAGCACAGATGCTTGAATATACACAAATATTTACTTATCTCTCTTTACGGAACCCGGGTGTAGTGGGCCATACATTGAGCTACTAACTGCAAGTCCAGTGGTTTGAAGCCCCCAGTTGCTCCACAGGATTATAATGAGGCCGTCTCCTCCCGTGAAGATGAACAGTTCAGGAAACCTCAGGGGGCAGTTCTACTCTGCCTCTGTGGGTTGGAACTGACTCAACAGCAATGAGTTATCTCTTTTCAAGATACATGTTTTCATTCGGAAAAGACTGGAAGAAAGCTTCTCTCATACCTTCAAACAAACTTGAAAAATAGGTTATAACATATATATGAAATTAGTGTCCGTGCATACAGAACTTAAGTAATAATATGAATAAGACTATGTAATGAGAGTGGTGGGATTTTTGGGGAGAAGAAAACTAAGAAAATCAATTTTAATATCTCATTTCATCCCTGGAATAAGAACAATTTAACAAAGACAAAAACATCCTGATTGAATTATTATTAAATATATATTTTAAATAGAAGAATATTCTATCTTTAAAAGGTAAATAAACAGTTACAAAAAATGGTTTTTAAATATTCACATGTAAAATATGACATTATCTAAAAAATAAATTTTATAAACAGGTTTCTATTTTAAGTAATATTTTATTGTGAATTTATATTGTTCTGTACTTATTGCATTGGCTATTTAATGCCTGATTTACTATGTACATATTTTGTTTTATCATCTTATAATATGTGATTTCATTTCTGTCTTTCAGAACTCTAAAGAGATTTTACATAGCAGATTTGACCAAAGCAACTCACCTTTTGATCTCTTGGCTGCTATATCCTTGAGCATTGACTGTGGATCTATTCAAGACAAAAATTCTTGACAAATTCAACCTATTCTCCATTTATCATGTTACCAAATGGTCCAGTTGTAAGGCTTTTGATCTTCTTTCCATTTCATTGTAATCCACCCAGAAGGCTGCAATCCCTGATCCTCATCTGCAAGTGCTTCTAGGCCCCTCACTTGCTGCAGGTAAGGTTGTGTCATCTGCATACGGAAGGTTGTTAGTAAGCCTTCCTCCAATCCTGATGCCTCATTCTTCTCCCTGTAATCTAGTTGTTCTGATGATCTGCTTAGCATCCACATTGAATAAGTATACTGAGAGCATTCAACCCTGACACACAACTTTTCTGATGCTAAATAGTGCAGTATTCCCTTGTTCCATTTACACAACTGCCTCTTGATCCATATACAAGTTCTGCTTTAGCAAAATGAAATATTGTGTAATTCTCATTCTTCCCAAGATTATCTATAAAACACAAGTATTCTCTGCTTTCAGCCAAGAGACATCTGACATCAGAAATGACATTCCTTGTTCCATGTTCCTTTTCTGAATGCTGCCTGAAAATCTACCATCTGATAATACTCCTTACTAAATAATCCTATAACCAAAGTTAATTAGATACAATAATTAAAATCTTCACAGAGAATTATTTTACATTCTAACCAAAGATTTACTGAAATCTACAAAACCTACAAAAATATTCCATTTGTCCCAAATTTCTTAATTTATTACCTTTTTATGCCTTATTTCCAATATAAACCATACTTACGTTTTTGAAGTGAGTATTCTAATGGTTCAATGTTGTCCAAGCATTAGGTATCTTATTTTGAATATTAGACAAGAAATATACATATCAGTATAAAATTGATATTCATTCAAAATAAATTCTAAGAAAAAATATAAAAATATATCTTAAGCCAGTTAAGCTGAATATATGTATGGCATAAAGCATGTGAAAATTCCAGTACTTTTCATGCAATTTTTCCACAGAGTCTTGACATATTTTTCTGTATCAAATAATTGAAAGCTCATTGAATCTCTTCCAACAAACATACAGCTTATATTTTAACAAAAATGTTAAAAATGTGTAAGACAGATGTGCTATGACATTGCAATTCCAGTTTTTTACCTTTATAAAAAGAAAATGTTATCTTTATAAAAATAAAATCATATCATTCTACTTAAAAAATTTAACTAAATGCTTAAGTCATTTTTGAAAAGTAACATTAAGAACCAAATAAAATGAATCAGACCTGGTTCAATGCCTTGCACCTCCAAATTAGGTAACTTATTTTAAACTTTCTTCACAGTCTCAACATTGCATATGTCACGGTGACTAAGAAAGATATTTGTCATAAGTGGACAAATTTGACTAAAAGTAGTAGGTTTAATTAAATTTAATTTGGCCCCATTCAAGTTACAAAACAATAGTTCTATAACTTTTTGTACAAAAAGTGCTCAGAATGAATGAAAGAAGACTCTAAATTAAATATTGGTTAGTAAACTTTTTTGAGCTGTATCACGAGAAAAAGAAAACAAGCTCATTTAGAGGGAAAAAAATTAATGCTCTCCCTAAATTTAAAAATATATACATCTAATAATCAGAAATTCAGATGTTCTAAATTTGTTGAGATCATATTGGTCTTGTGGCATCAAGTGGATCCAGCTCATGTACTCAGCGCATGTGCCGCAGAACAAATCCTGTGCCGTCCTGCACCACACACCCAATTGTGTCCACACCTGAGCCAATTGTTGCAGCTACTCTGTCAGTCCACCTTGGTGAAGGTCTTTCTTCCTTTCCCCAAGCCTCTACTTTACCGCGCTTAATGTCTGTCTCTAAGAACTGGCCCCTTCTGTTAACATAGCCACAGCACTGGAGACCAAGTCTCCACCGCTCCTGGCTGGATTTCCCCCAAGACAGGTCGGTTTGTTCTTCTGACGTGTTATGGGATTTTCAAAATTCTTTATCAACAACATAATGTAAATGCATCTATTTGTCTCCGAGTTTCCTTATTTATTGTCCAGACTTCATGTGTATGTAGCAGAATTAAAATAAAAACACGTTGGATTAGGAGTACCTAGGTCCTCAAAAGGATAGCTCTGATACCAAGGGTGGAAGCAGAAAGAATGTTTTGAAAACGATGATGGCAACATATATGCAAATGTGTTTGATTTATGGATGGTTATAATTGCTGCAAAAGTCCCCAATAAAATGATTTATAAATTTTCAAAGGACTTTAAAGTGATCTTCTGCCAGATTTTCCCAATGAAATATAGCATTTAATTTCTTGGCAGCTGCTTCCATGACTGTTGCTTATGGATCCACTTAAAATTGAATCCTTAACTTCAATCTGCTATGTGTTTGTTATAGTGTTGTCTATGGGTCTAGTTGTCAGAAGTTTAAAATTTTCTTCAGCAAAATGTTAATTGCATGTGATATTAATGATAATATTGAATTATTTCTGTATTCTCTTAGGTCACATTTCTGTGGAATGGGTACAAAGGTAGATCCATTCCAGTTGGTTGGCAGAGAGCAGTCTTCCAAATTCCTTGCCTTCGACAAATGAGTGCTTCCATCAGTGCAACAGTTCTTTTTCAAGCATTTCAGTTGGTGTTTGCCCTCCTGTTTTTTGCTGCCCCTCTGCTATACTAAGCAGAATGTCCTTCTCCAAGTGTTGCCTCTCCTGACAACATGTCCAAAGAAGAAGTCTCCCAACTTTTCCTCTCAGGAGCACTCTGGCCATACTTCTTCCAAGAAAGTTTGTCCCTTTAGCAATCCATGTATTTTCAATATTCCTTCAACCTTTTCTGTTTTACATGATGTTACAGTTATGAGGACTTTGGTCATCTTAACATTGAGTCATAATCCATTCTGAAGGCTGCGATCCTTGATATTCATCAGTGAGTGCTTCAAGTCCTAACTTTCAGCAAGCAAGGTTGTGTCATCTGCATATCAAA
This sequence comes from Echinops telfairi, assembly GCF_000313985.2. Lineage (NCBI taxonomy): Eukaryota > Metazoa > Chordata > Mammalia > Afrosoricida > Tenrecidae > Echinops > Echinops telfairi. Next base: position 51,954,452 of record NW_022107431.1, on the reverse strand, counting down.
ACGTTGCTAAAAAACCTTCCTCTAATCTCGATGCCACAATCTTCTTCATAGGATCCAGCTTCTCTGATTGTCTGCTTGGTCCATAGTTTGTTATGATCCACACAATTGAATGCCTTTACACAGTCATTAAGGCACAACTAAAAATCTTTCTTGTATTCTCTGTTTCAGGCCAAGATCCATCTGGCATCAGCAATGACACCCCTTGTTCCATATCCTGTTCCGAATTCATCCTGCATCTCTGGCAGCTCCTTGTCAGTTTGCCTTTGAAACCATTGTTGGGTGATTTTTCAAAAAATTTTACTTCCATGTAGCATCAATTATATTGTTCTATAATTTGAGCATTCTGTTTGGTCACCTTTCAAGACTTAGGTCGTAATGACTAGTCACTATTCACAGTATATATTATGCATTTGAAATGTGACTACTCCAAAATTTGTAATAATTTAAGTGTAAAATGTTGTGTGCCATCAAAATGAATCTCAAATGTGGGTGATTAAAGAAAGAAAAATCTGCTTAATAATTTTTTACTAATTATATATTGAAATGAATGTTTTAGTCAGATAAGAGCGAATAAAATATATTACCAATTATTTGATTCCTTTTTCTGTTTTAATGTGACAACTATAAAGTTTAAACTACATATGTGGCATTTGTTTATGGATTACATTATATTTATAGTGGGCAACATTGTTTTAGAGATTTCAAAATTTATCCAAACACAGTGTAAACTCAAAACTTTTTGCTATGTTATACTAACCATAAATTCATTGTATC
>NW_022107431.1:51952646-51953578 GCF_000313985.2 Echinops telfairi | reverse complement strand
AATCAAAGTACAGCTCTAGAAATGCAAATCACCTGGAATATGCAAATTATAAGTTTGTTTGAAAACGTTGGTGTTTGGCTAAGGACTCTAAATCACTTTGCTTCCAAAGCTATTTTACTTAATTACAAACTTGAGATGCACACAGGAAACACTCTTACTCCAAAATCACTCAGGTCCAACATACATTTCTTTGGATCCACTTAATTAAATCAAGCTTTTAAAGATTAATTTTGAGCTCCACAGAAACAGGACTGATTCAAGAAATTACAATATATGCATACAATCTGACCATTTAATGTGAAAATTATTGTTTCATACATGAAATTCCAAGTCTGAAGAAGTTGTTGCAGAAAAAATCATAAAGTTGTGCTACAGTATAATGCATAATCCTGAAGTAAAACAACAGCTAACTTAATTTTATGATCATGTGCAAAAGACAGCTAACTGCAAGATGAATTCACTATGCAAAACAACTTTGACATATCCTTTTAATTTTATATTTTAATTATTTCTAAATAATTTTATTAATTTGTCTGAATTTCAATTTATTTTAAGCACACTAATATATCAGATTAGGAGCATTAATCTAGTAGTATTAATATTATCACTTTTGACTTAATTTAAAGAGATGCTATCAAACATGAAATCAAAATTTCACTTTATTAAAATAAAACATGAAGTATGTTTACCAGCAGGACCACTGCTAGCCCCTGTGGTGCCTCTACACAAATTAGAAGGATTCTTTTTAAAATACTTTATTTCTATTTGTCACAATATACTAATGTTTTAAGAAGGATGCATTTTATTGTTTCTTGATAGAAAATGAACATGATATACCTGAAAATTAACTGTGTCTATGTCAATGTGATAAGGAGTCCTGGCAGCACATAGTATTAAGACTTGGGCTGTTTGCCACAGATGGGCAACTCACA
>NW_022107431.1:51949991-51951331 GCF_000313985.2 Echinops telfairi | reverse complement strand
CGGGGGTGGGGGTGCGCGTTGGCGCTTCACTATCAATAAACTGCAGGGACATTTTAATTTGAAATCTCAAGGTCATATGCAAAATATTAAAACAACAATGATCTCACTTTCCCTCTCTCCACCATCTCGCTCTCTCTCACGCTCTCTTTCTCTCTCTCTCTTTCTACACACACACATACACACACACACATATACAAGCATGAATCCTTATATATTTATTAAAATATGGCATTATGCTATATGTGGTTTTCTACGGCTGTCATTTATTACCTATTTTTGAGATGCTTGTGCTAATACATGTATGTTGCTGTAGTTACATAATTTCATGCCACCTTGATATATAAAAGTGTAGGGGTGGCAGCTAGCCTGTCAATTGGACTATATCCTGATGGTAATTCCTGGTGGGCATGGCCGTCTCATAAGGAGGGTCTTGGAAACTTCCCCCCATCTCCCTCCCTTCACCTTCCGTCTGGCTCACCTTACTGCTGGGGAGCCACTCAGAGACCTGAGCCAGCCCTATGCTTCCAGTGCCATTTGATTCACATGACTTTTCACTCACTGGCTGTGATCTTCCTGCATTTTGTATCATAGCTTGTGCTTCAGACTGAAGATGGTTTTCTGGACTAATATCAGATTCATGGACTAGTATCAGACTGAAGGACAAGGTATGGATTGAGTTGGGATTTTTTCCTGATATATAACTACTTCTTGATATAAAGCTCTCTCTTACTCATATAAGAGTGTCACTGGATTTTTTTTTTTATGTGTAATCAACCTGTTCTAAAACACACGAGGGGGTACCCCCCCAAAAAACAAAACAAACAAATACACAAGAGAAAAAAGTGGATAAAAGCTCCACAAGGTGGAGCTCTCCTAGTATGCATTTTTCCAGCCAGGGGAGCCTCATGCAACTCACTCCGAGTTAGTGCACCCAGTGGTGTCACCTAGGAAGGTTCGTAAAAAGAGTTTTGCTCAAACCTCATTTTTTGTGATGGCCCGTTTTAGAGAACGATGTGAGACTGTGAATTTTGATTCCTGTTTGGGAAAAATATCACAGAAACTCTCACATTGTTGAACACAGCATACAAGGACAGCACTATGGGAAAAACTCAAGTGTACAAGTGGTTTTCTCATTTCAAATAAGGTGAAATGTTGATTGACGACAAATCTCATTCTGGACATCCATCAACTTCCTGAATGGACAGAAATACTGACTCATCGTGCATTTGGAGTTTGTTCCACCTGGTCAGACTGTGAATCAACAGTGTGGGCCAAAATAGTCTGATTCGTGGCAGATGAGGGACTGGTTTTGCCACCATGACAATGTACCTGCTCATGCA
>NW_022107431.1:51945363-51949662 GCF_000313985.2 Echinops telfairi | reverse complement strand
TGTCAATCAGGTTGCAGCTTTTCTCATTTGGAGGTGCTAAGGAGATAAATAGCTCACTGGAGGAGGGACACACAGACATTCCCTGTGAAGCATTCCTGTTGAGAAGACACATGTAACTTCACTAAAGCCCTGAGCTGAAGGAGCCACATGGAGACCCCTGCCAGCTCTGAGATGCTTCCACTGCCACTGGATCCTAAAGACTTTCCACCCACTGGCCTGTGACCATCCTGAATTTGTGGTCATTGCATGTGTTGCATGAGTCTGAAGAGGAATTTATAGATTGTTATCAGACATTGGGTTAATATTGGATTTATGAATTCCATCTGGACTGGACTGGGATGTTTCTCAATATTCAATTGCTCTTGTATATAAAGGTCTTTCTTATACACATGTGAATGTCTCTGAATTTGTTTCTCTAGTCAACCCAGACTTATATGATCCTAGTAGTATGAAAGGTAGTTCCCATGTTTTATCAATTTCTCTTTCTGAATCTTTAAATATTACAAAAGAGCAATTCAATAGATATAATTTAAGTGTTTATAATTAAATTCTGTTGGGAGATTTTTCTACAAATTGAATTAAGAAAAATACTCTCATATTTAAATTTTTATTTTTGCAAATTTTCATTAGGGCTTTTAAAACTAGCCCACCCATCAAAACATGAAATTCCTTATAATATGTTGGGCAATATGAGATATTATATCTCTATTTTAATTTCTATAACCCACTCATAATCATAATTAAAATTAAGCATAATTGAACATGTTATTGAATGCATTTATTTTTTAATTATTAAAATATATTTCACTTATTATTTTCACTATTTCATATTGACTGATTTTTAAAAAATTTTTGTGGTTCTGAAAATCACTTTTCTCATTTTCTATTCCACAATTTTATCCACATGCAATTCACATGCACATTTCAATACTTCAAATTGTATCAAGAAGAGTGGTACAATCATCACCACAATCAGTTTTAAACATTTTCTTCATTCTTTTACTCATAGTTAATAGCTTCCCATAGCCTCCACCTCTTCTGTCATGCCTCCAAAGAACCATTCATCCAGTTTCCATTTCTACAGATACACCAATCACCCATTTCACATACAAAACCCCCCCAAAACATTAAAACAAACAAACAAAAACCCTAAGAACAATAGTAAAGTAAAAGACAAAAAGAACCTCAATAGAAAAGAAAGTAGAAAAACATTTAAAAAGAAAGTAGAAAATACTAAAAACTAGAACAAATGTAAACGGATCAAAAATTTAGCTAGGTTGCTAAATTTTAACCTAGCTGCATCTGCAACAATCCTCTTTCCAATTCACTAAGGATGGTCAAAATGGATGTCAAATGATAAGTTATTATAATGTAACTTAACTACATCTGCCATAATATCCTTTATATTGCCCTCTGTCTGATTACAAGCCTATTCACACCCCTCAATTATGACCAGGGGGTATTCACAGAAGGCTTAATTCACACGTGGACCCTGGAAATTTTAGGCGTCTACACTCATCCATAGCCTTCTGAAAACCAGATGCTCACAATTGAATCTGACACAGTTAAGTAGCTATATTTAGGGACAAGTGGGATTGTCTCCCCAGTGCCCACAAAGGCCCACATAGAGGGATTGGAAAGGAATCAGGCAGCCTTTGGACACCTGTGGGAAAACCCAAACTGAGCGTGCACAGACTAGGACCCGCTAAGCCCAGGAAGAACCAATACCTTGGGCATATCTCCGTTAACATCACACAGGTGGGCCCGAACCCAGTCAATGGGGTCAACCAATAACTTCAACCACGCCTCCCCAGCCAGAGGTGTTAAATACCCCAGCTGCGCCAAGGCCAGCTTTCTTTTTCGCTCTGTTCCTGTGACAGGTCAGAACATGGGGCACAAACCCACTGCCAGGGTGTGCCCCCTCAGGTCCAGCTCTGGGCCTACTGGGGGCCCACATGTACTTTAGCGCTTAGGTCCTTGGCCCATGTGCTTTTGAGGTTCTCGGTTCCTGGTCTCCCAGGATTCCCCAGTTCTGCACATGTGGGCGTTCTTTTCCACATGACTTTTCATGCCCAGTTATGAGCCCAGCACAACTTCTGTGCGACTTGGCACACTTTCCTGAAGAAGCATGTAGTCTTTTGAAACCTGAGACTTTCCTTTCTTTCATAAAAACTCACTGGGATTACAAAACATGCTTCTGCATGAATCCTTTCAGTGTGTGAAGCAAAGAACCAAGGTATAACCTACTCCAGAAATGTAACAATACCATCCCCTCCTTTAGATTTGGATTATATTTGCAATCCTTGGATCACTCAGACTGGTGTGCTTCCTTTATGTAGACTTAATTAACACCTCACTGAGATGATTGCTTGATTGAAAATAAGCCTTCTCGACCCCTGATGCTACTCTTTTGTGATAGCAGGCACCATCTAGTTTTTTCACCACATTTTTCTGTAGCACCCTTATCTTCAGTGATCTCTTCATGAGAGTGAGCATCAAGCAGGGCTATGTCATAAGAACTGCATTTTCTTATGGTGGAGGTAGAATTCATTGCAAGCGCAAAGTCCATTCGTGCATCTATAGTTGATATTTGTCTCTGGTTCATCATTGCTGTTTTCTGTAAGAAAACATTATCAATCATCCCTTGGGGCATCACTTCCACTGCCATCAAGGCAATGCTGACTCACTGCAACCTGCAACCCTTCACAGAAGTAGAAAGCCGCATCCTAACGCTGTGGAGCCGGCTGGTAGTTTCAAATTACTGACCTTGGGGTTAGCAGCCCAATGCTTAAGCATTACATATTGGTAGCATCAGTAGTTTAGCCAATAATGACATTTCTCATGTCAATGTAATATTTTCTCTGAATTTGCCACTTAATATAATGTATAGTTTTTTTTAACTTCCATGTATTATTAACTCAAGGTGGTAGATAAAAAGATTTACATTTTAACTTGCTTGTGCACATAGATGGATGTTTTTCCTGTTTGTGTGACAGACTTGGAATAGCAGCTGAGAGACAATGTTTCTGCTCACATTGACGTTGATGTACTGACAAAGTGACCGTGGGTACAACATGATGAAATGTTGCCTTGTCCATCCTTCTCAGGGACAAGCATGCCCCAGTGCATCACTGTGGCCCAGGTGGAAGTTGGTCGTGTAATGACCCTAAACACGAATCATCTGTGGTAGCCTCCTTTCTCACTCACACCTTCAAATAAGATATGTGAGTGATACATACATCCATTGTATTTTAGCTATTCATGATGAAACTTATTTTTCAAAGTGACTATAATATTAGCAATTGAGCACAAAGGTGACATATGATATTTGAGCAGAATAAGACTAACTGAATTATAAAATTTTGATGGATATATGGTACTAAGATTTTTGCTATTTATTTTTTACAAAATAAGTATCCACATATTCCACAAGAAAGATAATGGGTTAGTGAATTTGGTTGTTTCAACAATCAATATAAAATTCTGTTGATCTCCCTCAATGAAACATTGACTTTCACCCAGTGTACTTTAAATGACTTTCTTCAATTTTGATATTTTGTTATAAATATTATGATTATAAATGAAAATATGTCATAAACTTAGTGAACAGAAAACAAATATTATTTATTAGATAAATCTTCCATCTATAACATAGTTCTTATTAAATTCCATTTTCTGCTTTAAAAAATTCCTCAATTATTTCACTGAAATTAAACTGCGAAATAATATCTACTTCCAAAATTATTAAGAAATAATGAATTGAGTCTTTCTTGCATTCTTGTTTTATTAACAGCACTTTCAGCCCTAATGGCATCGTGGTTTGTTCCTTGGACTATGAATGGTAAGGTCGGCAGTTTGAACCCACCAGCTGCTCCAAGGGAAGAAGTTCATGTTTTCTGCTCCTGTAAAGACAGATAGTCCTATCAATGCTCACGCTTTCCTCGGGGGCGCCATGAGTTGGGTTGACTCCATGACAGCGAGTTTGATTTTGAAAGAGGAGAGAATCATCGTTCTGCTGCAGTTTGTGGTCATTAAACTTAGGAATATATTGAAGACAATTTTGACACTGGAGAATGCATAGAGCCTTTTCTTTTCTATTTTCATAGAGTCACAAATGCCCGCATGAATAAAGTTTTTCTTTCTTGAATCTGTATATTTAGTTCTCATGTAATAATAAAATGTTTACACTTCATAAAGGTTTGTATTTAAGCCATTGGGATAAACATGCACCAAATTTATAGGATACTTTCATTCAATCTTTATTGAGTATAAAGATTTTTTTTAATCATTTAAAAAAAA
>NW_022107431.1:51942580-51945263 GCF_000313985.2 Echinops telfairi | reverse complement strand
AATAAAATGTTTACACTTCATAAAGGTTTGTATTTAAGCCATTGGGATAAACATGCACCAAATTTATAGGATACTTTCATTCAATCTTTATTGAGTATAAAGATTTTTTTTAATCATTTAAAAAAAACCAGAAAATCTATTTTAAAAAGCATCTTCTATCTCCTTCCATTTTCACGCCGCATCCAGGTGTGTCAGTGATTTTTAGTGTGTTGTGTGGCATTCCTGCCACACGGAGGTGAGCGTGGTCCTGCCATTTACTCTGTTCTTGCTATTGCTTCTGGCAGGACCTACTCTGTCGTGTTTTCAAGATTTCAAAATCTTCTATAAAATTATATGAATACCATATTAATGACTGGTAAGGAATTGTGCATATCTTTAATATGGAGAACTTGACTCATCTGATGAAAATGCTACAAAATATTGTTCCACATAACCAACTTTAATACTTGTTGAAATGTTTATATTTTATTGACATTTTTTCCACTTTTCTATTGGTGTCTCCTTTTGTGACTTGTCAACACCAATATTTTCTAAGGCATCTAGAATGTAAGTGTCTATCTCCAGGATTGTATGAATTGGTATTGCATGTGCTTCACAAGATATATGAAGACATTTAAGGCTTCATCATGGCCAAAGTATATTTTAAGAAAATCTTATCAGTGAATAGAAGCAACAAAAAATATTCAGAGCAATTGAACCCCCAAAAACTGCTTCTGGAGAAGAAGCAATAGTACTACATCATACAAAATTAAATGAACAGAAACTATATGGTTTATAAAAGGAATCATCACTACACTATAACATTTTCTGTCGCATGCTTTTAGAATAAACAACATGCCATACTGGAAACACTAATGGACATCTGCAGTGAGATAACTCCCTTTGCAAATATCACATATAAAGCAAGGTACAAGAATGTGTCATGTGAGGTACACAAAACTTTCTGTGGCATAAGACATGATGTGATTTTGACTTTGTGTGAATACTATCTGGCACTCTGGTACTCTTTTAAAAAAATTCATTTCAAACAAGCTTTGTGCCTTACTAGTGGCAGTCAATGTGCTAAAAAGAATTTGTTTTTGTCTTTGGTCCTCAATCTAAGTCATCATAAATTTCTCCAGATCTTATTTAGGGCCTCTTTCTCTCTCGCTAGCCCTGTCACTTCAATGGACCAGTCTTTAACAATTTGAGGCTTTGGGTTCCAATGTGCCTAAATTGCAAGAAATTACATGAACGGAATTTCTATCTTCATGTTGTTTCATAACCTTCTCTTTTGCTTTATTTCCTTTCTTCTTTACACTTTTCTGCTGCTAACACTATCATGGTTTTGCTGCATTTTGGAGTCACGGTGTACTTAATGATACTATTTTCTAAAGAAAGTTAAACAGAGATATCATACCCAATACAATAAAGGCTGCTGAGTGCCACATAAAAATCAAGACATCTGTATTCTAGGCTATGTACTTGTATTACTGTAGCACTTTACACCCAGTAGCCAGTTAGTTGCTTTGCATACAAGAGCCATGAGATACACATGTTGCACGAGGGAAGCTGTTGCATTTGCTACATCTCATCCTCTGATTAGGATTTCTGAGTCTTATCATAATTTAATGAAGCCACAGACATATATACTATTGAACAGATACTATGCTGTGCAAAACTACACCTGATTTGCCATTTCCTCACCAGTCTGACATTTGAAAGTAAAAAATATGATAAATCTCTTTACAGGTGTTCCATATGTTGGATATATGTGTGTTGGAAATAAGGGTATGTATGAGACAGATTAGGAGAACCATCTACAAACTAAGAAATTTTCCTCTGTTACTTTCACTGGACGATATTTTATCATGCTTTATCACATTATGTTTACTAATTCTTCCCATTTTGTTTTAGACATTTATAACTGGCTGCCATTTCCTGTATTGCCATGTTGTGAGATATGACCTGTTTAAAATGGATATAATTAAGCAATAAGCTCAAGTAAACTCATAAACCCATTTTTTGAGGGGAATAAGACATTTCATATCTGAATAGTTTGCTAACAAAACACTATATAGGGTCAACTGATGGAAATCCAGTAGTCACTTCCTCTTACAATTTTCATGACTAGATTTATATCCTAAATAAATATATCTTGGGTGCATTTCCAGAAATTGTTAAGACAAAATTAAAATAGTCTACTGTGCTAGCAATCATTTGTTACTATATGAATCCAATAACATCAATTTTTAGGCTAGGAAATAATCCACACATTTTAATCTGTATTTCTGTTACTTATAGATTCTGCAAATATGACAATATCAAGCTCACTCTAGCTTCACGTTCTACACAATTACTGTTACTATTATAATTATTTTACTACATCAAGGAATGGATGCAGAATTTGTAACAAGCTGTGTTATTATATTTGTAATGCTACTCATAACTTCAGCACTATCAGTACTAGTACAACAAATTGCACCCGTTAAACTTGAGCATTCAATGAAGTAAGTTGCTTCTGAATCATGACATTTTAGAAAAGAGTGTCGATCTTAGAATTTTCTCCAGGTATTCACAATTCTGTCCTTTTTATCTTCTGTGAGCCTTCCTGTGTGCTGCTTTCTTTTACCTGTATATAAATTTATGTCCCTTTTAAAATTTGAATTTACCATAGCAAATAGATTTGAATATTTTAAAATAA
>NW_022107431.1:51939092-51941447 GCF_000313985.2 Echinops telfairi | reverse complement strand
TCTGTTGGGCATAGGATTGCTAAAAGTCAGACTGATGAAGAGTACCTAACAATAATTACAGTACAAATTTATGAAAGTATACCAATTTTATTTTGTGCTTTGTCAGTTCCCTTGCCCTGTGTTCACTTTTATGTCCTATCTGCATGTCCTGTCCTTTTCTTTGAACAACTGGGGCCCCAAACTTTGCTTGTTTTTTTATTGGGCCATCCATCTGTGAATGTGGCGATGTTTCCAACCACCTCATTGACTGTCCTCTCTTTTACCGAACACTCACCCTCACACACGTACCTGCCCTCCTGTACCTAATACAATGTTCTCTTCCAGCAGTCAATCCCTCCCGCTGATGTGGTCAAGGAACCCTGGTGGCAGAGTGATTGCAGATTAGACTGCTAAACCCACGTTCAACCCACCAGCCACTAGCGGGAGAAAGATGAGGCTTTCCACACCCATAAAAAGTTCCAGTCTTAGAAACCCACAGGGACAGTTTTACCCTGTTTTATAGGGTCACGAGGAGGCAGAATTGACCCGATAGCAGTGAGCTGATGTGTTCAAGGACCTGGTGGGGTGCTAGGACTTCAATGCTCGCTTGCTAATAAGAAAAAGTAGTTCAAACCCACTAAGTGCAATGTCAGAGAAAGATGTGGCAGTCTTCCTCTGTAAAAATTAGTCTGAAAACCCTATGGGGAAGTTCTACTCTGTCCTATAGCATCATAATTAGTCAGAATTCACTGGATGGCATTAGGTTTTGATGGGTCAATGTTTCCAAAAGAAAGGGTTAGATGATGTTCTATTGCGATTCATTAGGTTTCTATTGACTAATTTTGGGAAATATATTGCCAAGCCTTTCTTCTAAGTCTGTCTTAATCTAGAAGCTCCCATAAAACGTGTCCACTCTGGGTGACCCTTCTTGTACTTGAAATGTCAGTGCCACTGCTTTATGTATCAAGGTAACACAAGCGTCACCACGGTATAGCAAACCGATAGACAAGTAGGGACTACAGACAAGGATGGGTACTAGCTTAGGATGCACATACCACAATTCTGGTATACTCAATATAAGCAGTCTTTTGAAAGTCAGGAGCATGTTTTCTGGAGTAGAAAATAATTCATAATAGATTCCTAAGATGTTTGTGCAAAAGTTCTTTCTTATAAGATAGAATCAATACTAATTGGCAAGATATCTCTTTCCCAATGACATGCAAATAATGGAATGCTTACAATTGACAATAGTTTTGCTTTTCTGAAATAATATAGTGCAGAAGCTATGAGTTATTGCAGCTTTAAAAAAATAACATTATTTAAAAAAATAAATATTTATAGTAACAAAACAGAGACATCTTCTTTCTCCTGCTCCATATGTGTGCTTTTTAAGGAAAAGGTTACCTGCTATTATTTTTTTATCTTTGCTAGTTTCTATCTTATCTATAAATAAATCTCTAAAGGAATCTATTATTTCTGATTCAACAACTTTAGATGATATATGGTATATAAAGCTGAATAGTAGGATCAAGATATTTAATATACTTGTGATGTCTCCTATATCCTTTCATCTTCCTCTGGTCTAATATTATAGCCATTTTAGTCCCCTTCCCCTTCATTTTAAATACTATTTAGATCACTCTGTATCACTTCTTAACTTATAGGAAATTTCACTTAACACTATTTAGTAATTGTGCGGTTTTGGTCAAGTTCCTTGATATTTGTCTGTCTCAAATTTTTTTAACTGAAATACAATAATAACAGTATTTGGTTCATGAGGTCTTGAGAGGTTTAAATAAGTCAGTGCTTTTGAGTCATTTAGAATAAGATCAGCCAGAACGTACCTGCTCAGCGTTCATGAGTGATCATTTATAAATCAAAACAAAAGTACTGCCTTCGAGTTGATCCCTCCTCATAGCAACCTCCCCTGCACCCTCCCCATCTTCCCATCTTCTACGGTCTCCACTTTCACATGGTGGGGCTTTCTAATAGTCACATGTTGATTTAGAACTCCAATTACATTTACTACGCTTTGTCTATTATTTACTCTAAAAGTTGAGAACAAGTAAAGCACAACCCCATTATTAGTATTAATAAATTAGGACTCCATGTAGAGCCAAATCTTAATGACATATTTTAGTGGCAAAGATCCATTTCACCCAGATTTTCAGATACTTTTGCATAAAATTTAATTTAATAGCCTTCACTAATTACATCCTTTACTCAAGTAGCAACTGTCTTTCCTCATTGCTAATGATTTTGCTTGCTTTTACATCATCATTCCTGGTTAGATTTCCCACTTTATCTTTAAAATTTTTTCTTTCAAAAGAATCAGTGGTATTTTGTATTTTATGTATTTCCCTACTATGTGATTTT
>NW_022107431.1:51936505-51938046 GCF_000313985.2 Echinops telfairi | reverse complement strand
GTGTGGAATATCTTACAGGGAGATAGTATATTTTGGATGTTATGTTCTGATTTATTTGGGATATCTTTGTGTTATAGTCTTGATGCCTTGTTCTGCGTTCTGCTTATGCATATACATTTTATGACACCAGCCCACCCCACTGCTATAGCTGTTACTTTGCAGTGTCCACCTTGCACTCCCTGTATATACTGCACAGCCTCCATACCAGAAAGAAAGACCTACTCCCATCTGATTGCTTCTCACTCACAGCGACTCTGTAGAACAGAGGACTGCCTTTGGGGTCTCCAAACTTTTTAAACTTTTAAAGGCTGCAGAGTGACTGCTGATATCAAAACACTGACCTTATGATTGACTACTCCATGTTTAACCAAGTAGCCACCATGGGTCCCCATATAGCTTCCCTTTAGGGTCATTGTTTGGAAATATTTCTCTTTTTTTTGTTGTCTTATCTTGTATTTGCAGGTCTACACTCTTCTCATAGTTAAAACGAGGATGATCAATGAATAAATTAGTATAACTTAGTAGCTGAGAATATAGTGAATATCCCTTCCATGGTAAAATGTTCTTGGAATATGGAAGTATTTCTTAATAATCCACAGCAACGACATGGCCTACATTTGAGAGAATGCTCTGAATCGCACCACCTAGTCAAAGCTAATAGCGAGAAATAATGATGGCCTTTTGAAGAAGTTAAAAACGAATAAAACAGGCTTAATTTGTTTACCACAAAGAAATTATTTATAAAACGAGTGCATATTATTAGTAGTAATAATGTTTTGTTACTATAACGGAATGTCTAAATAACCAGGAAATTTAAATATTTAGACTTTCACCAAGTTTACACAAAGTAAATCTTAAATTTGCAAAAAGGCACTTTATTTTTTAACTATGTAATCAACTTAACACCTAAAACCATTTCTAGAAGGAAAATGAGTCAGTCATATCGAGATGATCATTTTAGCCAGACACAAGGACAAACATTTGTTAAGTTATCAATTTTGACATATCCAAAGCCTAAACATTATATTCACCAAATTCACAAAATTAGTTAGATAATTCAGTTTGTATTGCTGAGTGTAAACATGATTGTGCATTCAAATATTTACACATTAACATGCTTCTAAACTAGTTTTCCACATACAAGTAAATGCTACCTATTTGCACCTGTTATTCCCACTTCCATATTTATTGACCTCAAATTACAAATAACAAAGAAACAAAGGATATTTGTAAAAATCAGCTGAGAGAGAAAAGAATTAGATATTTGAGTTATAAAAACACAAGAATCCAAGTAAAGTATGAATGTAGTCATCTTTGAGTAGTTGGAAAATTGAGGGAGAACTGATGGCTTGAGCATGAACTTCCAGTTAAAAATGTAAAGCCATAAGTTATTTGAGGTGTGACACTTTTCAATAAAAAGAAAATTAAAAATGCTCATTGGTTGAAAGTATGAAAATAATATTGTTAACCATGTTATACAATGAGACTACTCAAAGAGGATTACATATAGTATTTGAGAAATTGAACAGATTTAATAGATC
>NW_022107431.1:51933699-51935493 GCF_000313985.2 Echinops telfairi | reverse complement strand
ATCTTTATGTGCATCTTCTATCTTTGCATCATTTCTCATCTTTGGCTGCATTTAATACACTGTAGCCTGGAAGCTTCATTTTATTGATAATTATTGTCTAGAAAAAGACAAACTAGATGATCAAGGATGTTATAAATTTGTTATGTTGGTAGACGCCATGGGGTCAACTGCAATCCATAGCTACCTTGTGCACAACAGAATGAAATGATGGGTGGTCCTGGGCCATCCTCACCATTGTTCCTGTGCTTGAACCCACTGCTGTATCCGTTGAGTCATCATGCATCCTAATGGCCTTTCTCTTTTGAGCTTTTATTCTCCTTTCCCAAACATGTTGTCCTTCTCCACAAACTGGTATATCCTCATGACATGTCTAAAGTATATGAAACATGGACTTGCCATTTTTGCCCCTAAAGAACACTCTGACTGTACATCTTCTAAGACAGGTTTGTAGTTCTTTGAGCAGTCCATAGCACTGTTAATATGCTTTGCCAGCACCACAAGTCAAAGGCATAGATAGTTTAATGTCTTCCTTATTCAATGGCCAACTTTCACATATATGTGAGGCAATTAGAAATAACATGGCTTGGGTAGGTGTACCTTAGTCCTCAAATTGACATCCTTGCTTTCCAATGCTCTAAAGAGGTCCTATGCAGCAGATTTGCCTAATGCAACTCATGTTTTGATCTCCTGAATGCAGCTTTCATGAGAACTGATTGTGGATACAAGCAAGACTACAATGACTGGCAACTTCAAACTTTTCTCCTTTTAATATGTTGTTACTTATTGCTCTATTTGTGAGGATATTTGCTTTCATTGAGTTGTAATCCATACTGCAATCCTTGATCTTCATCAACAAGGGCTTCCAGACCTCTCTGTCAACCACCCAGGTTGTATGATTTGCATATCACAGGTTGTTAATAAGCCTTTCTCTAGTCCTGATATCACATTCTTTTTCATTTAAGCCAGCTCCTCTGCTTATTTGCTCAGCATACAGATTGAATAGTATGGTGAGAAGATACAACGCTGATGTACTCCTTTCCCAATTTTGAACCATGCATGATTCTATGGTTCTGTTCTCGTAGCTGCTTCTTGATCCATCTACAAGTTATAAGTTCCACGTGATCAAAATAACCTAAATGTAAACAAATGAGAATTGAATGAACAGCTAAGAATCTTTTCTAAATTAAGATGCATAGTTATAGTTCATTTATTTTGGAACATATATACTGCTGGATTTAAGTATTTTGATTACCACAGGTTTACTATTCTAACTCTGAGAGAGTAAATTTAGTACCTTTTGGTAAAATTAAGCTTTTTCTTGATGTCTTAAGTCAAAGAAAAAATTTTTTGTATATTCTAATTGCTTTCTTAAAATCCAAATGAATTCTGGAAATGAATATTACCTAGACTGCATATACAAGGTAGAACGTGTGTGTGTGCATGCACGCACATGCACACATATACTATATATATGTTCAAGCAGAGTCTTAGGTACATATAAATGGCAAATGAATTAACATTTTAGTATATTCTTTTAAGGGAAACTTTAAATAAGGACCACAAGACATTCATCACTATTTCTATTATGTTATTAATGATTCTAGGGAAGAACTTATGGTATTGAATAGTATCAAAGACTTGGATGTGTTTCATCTCTCCAAGTATTTAGAAATGCCCTGGTGACCACTTTTGCACTCTTGATATAACCTGCAACCGTAAAGCCTATAACTTTTCCTGTAAAATTGCTAAAAAGAAAAATAGCTCATACGTTCACTTCCTATCAATCACAGAATG
>NW_022107431.1:51929818-51930953 GCF_000313985.2 Echinops telfairi | reverse complement strand
ACGTCAATATCCGGTATTTGACATGAAACAGGTGAAAATTTCAATGGACCCCAATGAAATTAAAAGACTAATTACACAGTGCTACGTAGAACTGTACTTGAACAAATTTAGCAACTTGGAATTCATGGACAAATCCCTGGAAAAACAATTCCTCTCCAAATTATGTCAGATAGCTGTCAAGAACTTAAACAGACACATAATAAAAGAAGAAATAGGTAAGATTATCAATGAACTTCCTACTAAAAAATAAAGCACTGGCCCAGATGGCTTCACAAGAAGATTCTACCAAGCATTAAGAGAAGAGCTGTCACAAATTCTACACAAACTCTTTCAGAATATAGAAAAGGACGGTAAAGTCCAAAACACATTCCATGAAGCTAGTAAAACATTGATTGGGCAAGGATCCTACAAGAATATAGAGTTCCAGGCCAATATCTCTACTGAGTGTAGATGATAAAAATCCTCAAGAAAATCTTAGCTCATAACTACAAAAGTATACCCTCCCAAAATGCATCATGACCAAATGGAATTCACACCAGGAATACAGGGATGATTCAACATCCCAAAAGCCATCAACATTATCCATCACATTAACAAGAAAAAGGTCAAGAATCACACGATAATATCAATAGATGCAGAAAAGGCATTTGACAACATTCAACACCCATTCATAATTACAACACTCAAGATTGTAGGATTAGATGGAAATTACCTCAATGTAATAAAAGCTGTATATAAAAAAGAAACACCCAACATTCCAATCAATGGAGAAAAGATAAAAACATTCCCACTGATAAAGAGGACCCAACAAGTCTGCCTCTTGTCCCCACTCCTATTCAACATCATCCTGGAGGTCCTAGCTCATAATATAAGACAATGGGAAGATATTAAAGGTACACAACTGAGCAAAGAAGAGATGAAATTATCATTATTTGCAGATGATATGGTTCTCTGTGTTAATCTGGGTATGTTAGAGAAACAAATCCACAGAAACTCATGTATAAGAGAGTTTTATATAAAAGTTAAGTGCGCATCAAGAAAATATCCCAATCTAGTGCTGCCCAAACCCACAAGTCCAACATTAACCCATTAATCCATATGTCCAACACCAATCCACAAAGTCCTCCTCCATTTC
>NW_022107431.1:51926939-51928322 GCF_000313985.2 Echinops telfairi | reverse complement strand
CAGACACACACACGGGAGAAAAGGCACATAACACACAATCCCTGGGCTGAGGACCAGATATTCTGTCAAGATCCAGACCAGAACTAACCAGACGTCATCAACACCAGATTCAGACATCACTTGTGCTGAAAGGCGTCCCTGTCCCTGCCCAACCCCGCTATGTGCTTTTAAAGCCCACAGAGGGGTGGGAGAAGAATAATGATGGCAATGGGAGGTCTGGGTACTAACCCACCCAAGGGGAGGGTCTAGTTTACATCTCCATAGGAAAGGGAGGGCGAGAGCGGACCTCATTCCAAGGTGCCAGTTCACGAGGGCAATATTGCTGTGTGGGAGAGCTTGTTCCCAGCTCCAGATATGACATCTTCTTCCTTGATGACAGTGCAGCAGAGAACAGCTCTAAAAATACAGTTTGGGAAGAGCATCCGATCGGACTTGCCCACCTGGGGCCAAACCAAAATGGTTGTGTGCGCAGCCACGAAGGATGTATGAGGGCTAGGGAAGCGGGACCTGGGTTAGGTAACCCAGAAAGAAACAAGGACCGGAACGGTGGTTTTTAACATGTCCCGTTCTTTCTTTAAACATAGAGGTATCTATATGCTATATGTGAAGACAGGCAACCTTACAGAGACAGTGACTGTACTGATGGTTCTGGGGCGGGGTGGTGAGGGGTGAAGCCAATAATGATGTGTACGAGAGAATAGTAAGAGTTCTAAAACTGACAGCAAGGAGTGGGTAGCTTTTCCTGTCATGTTTGAACAATTGAATTGTACCGAAGAGGAATTAATGAATTGTGAATTCTGGGCAAATATGACTGGGGTAGAAAGAAAAAAACTCTCTTTGTATATATATATATGTATGCTTCTACTTAAATCCTGCCTCAGTACAATAACGGTTTGTTCTAATACTATGGCATTGCATGATACTGACCTTCCTGACACGATCGCTGAGGCGCCGATCAAAAGATAAAGTGTCTGGGGTCTTAAAGGCTTGCAATTAAACAAGCAGCCATCTAGCATGGAAACCTACATGGAAGAAGCACAGCAGCTTGTGTGATCATGAGATGTCGACAGGAAGATGTATCAGGGGTTCAAAACCACACAACCAACTTGATGTGAAGGGGCAAAGATGCAATAGAGACACAAAACTCACCTGCAAGGTAACTGGACAGTCCCTCTCAGAAGAGCCACACGGAACAGGTGATATAGCCAGGGTGTGGTATGGCACTGATGAGCCACATTTATCTGCTAGTTCTTTAATATTTCTTTCCCTTCTATTAAGACTGCTATTTGTATTACCTCGTTAAACATGTTAGATATATGTATGCCCATTGTATGTTTAAGATTGTTCCATACATGGAAGTCAAGATAGATTACCCTTTAGAAA
>NW_022107431.1:51917301-51925971 GCF_000313985.2 Echinops telfairi | reverse complement strand
AGATTGAAGAGGACTTTGTAGATTGGTGTCGGACATATGGGATAATATTGGACTTATGGGCTTGAACAGCACTGGATTGGGATGCTTTCTTAATGTACACTTACTGTTTGTATAAAACTCTCTCTTATATACATGAGTTTCTGTGTATTTGCTTCCCTAGTTTACCCAGACTAACACATTGTCATAATGGTGCTTACAAAAATATGTACAAATGGGGAAGATTTGGTTGGCAAGCCAATGTAGAAAGTGTTATTTGCATAAAAATGTATTATTTAAATATTAAAATTGATATGTCACCTCCAAAGGAAAAGCACTTAAGACATTAAAAATATGATGCTAATGATTATTGTAATGTTCAAGAAAAATGGAAACCTTAAAATAATCTATAAATATTTACATGGTGTTTAAAAATATATATTTTTGTATTGAGTGTTTTATACCATAGTTTTTTATAGTAAATCTGTTGAGGTTTCTTGTGTTAGGCTGAATTTTCTAGAGATGTGAAATTGCTACACTTATATATATAAATAAAGGAGTTTATATCTGGGAAAGAGTTCAGACAGTTGCAGAAGTGGTTAAGTCCAGTTTTCTTCAATTTTGTGAGTCAGATATTATTCTGGTTGCCTCAGCTAAGAAGTCAAAAGTTGGGAAACCGAGGAACCAGGAAACTTGAAAATCACAGGCTAGTAGAAGTAAAGCGAATTGGCAGATCAGATACTATGGCACCCCATGAATAGTTCTCAGGATCAGTAGCAATATTACAGGCCACTGGCACATATCCTGAGACCAGATGCAGGATCCAGGCCAGCAGGAAAAAGAAAAAATGACAGTTCTCCACAGTCTATTTATAGTTATTAAATAGATTGCACTCTCAAGAAGGAGTAATTAGGCTGTGTATTATAGAGCAAGCATGAATGCCACACAACTGAAAATTCTGGTCCAGCCACATTGACACAAAACCTGAATGTCGCAGTCCACACCCTCTGTTAACTGGCAGATAAATAACAGGTGTTCAACCATACATAATCTATCCATAAACACAATAATAAGGTAATATTTGTGCCTATAAGATACAACTAACACATTTGCAAATCCAAACTTAGTCCAAGCCCATCTACATCTTATATTTTATAAATTAATAAGACTAAATATTTGATGCATACATAAAGAGGAGATACTAATACCAATTAGAGTCTGAGTCTCTGACACTGATCATGTTGATTTAGATGGTACTTAAAACTACCTTTTAAGGTCACTCATTTGAAATTCTCCTTGTCCTCAGAAAACTGAATACTTGACTAAGGAGGACATCATTTTTTTAACCTTATTTGATGACCCAAACCTTTATCACTGAATGATCTGGGCCATTAGTAATCATTTCAGGACATGGTAGCTCTGAGACTACCTAAGTAATCTACTTGATTCTAGACATATTGTTCTTTACCGCCACACATAATACCAATTTAATATCCCTTTGGTAATCAGGATCAATACCGCCATTCATTACAGGAACGTCGTTATTTATCTGTTAATCCAGAGACATGAGGAATCCAAAAGGGCCAAGAGTCACTCTGAACTGCTAGCCAAACAGAATCAGCGCTGTGGTCCAGGAGGGCATGTTCCTCCCATTAAAAGTGGGATTATAACCCAGACCTGAAGAGCATAGGGTTATAGGTATAGGAAGCAAACATACTGTGAGTGAGTCACTAGGAGTAATACAGAGTGATGCCTCTCCCACCTCCACACTTTGGTTCCTGAACTTGTGAATCCTGACTCTTGGAGAAACTTCACCATGTATTGACCACTGGTTGAGAGTATATACAGCATTCTGGATACAATTCATGAGCCCTGCAAGGCACTGCCATATAACTAGTGTCACAATTGTGTCTTTCGAAGCATACTGTATACCACAGTTAGAACAACCAGTTGCTTCAGAATGATGGAGAACATGGTAAGACAAGTGAATTCCATGAACATGGATTTGTTAACACACTTCATTTGCTGTGAGTGTGTTGTGAGTCTTTTGATCTGAGGTGATACTGTAACAGACACCATCTTGGTAAATAAAGCATTCTGTAAGTCTGTGAATGGGAGGTTTTTGCAAAAGCATCGCATGAAGGGACGGGAAATCCGTATCCAGAGTAAGTGTCTATTCACGTATGAACAAAAGGTTGCCTTTCCATGATTGAAGTGGTCCTCTGAAATCAACTACCCACCAAATTGCTGCTTAATTTACCAAAGGAATGGCTTCATATCCTGGACTCAGGTTAGTCTCTGCTACTGGAAGATTAGATACTCTGTGGTATTAGATACTTGGCTAGGTTGGCCTTGGTTAGTGGAAGTCCATATTACATAACCGTCATCCCTGCCATAATGGTCACTTTGTTCAAGGACCCCTAGGCAATGGCAAGAGTGACTGTGGAAGGTTGACTAATCTCCACAAAATGTGTCATTCTACTTGGTTGTTGAAATTTTCCACAGCAAAGGGGAACCTTTAGTGAGAATTCACATGAGATATAAATATCTTTGAATCTTTGATTCATTGGTAGAGGGTTATCCACATACTTCTTCCCTGTATCCTCTTGTCACCAATTTTCCAATAATGCTCCTTACAAGTACTGGACCATCCAGCCAAACCATTAGCCTCAGCCCACACTCACATCTGACCATTTCTCCTTCCAAACAAAATGATAATCTGATGTACTACTTGAGTTCTGTCCATTGGGAGGATTTCCCTTTATCGTTGTCCTTCAGGAAAGTCCCAGAAAGGGGCTATAGTGCTGGTGCTGTCCACTTTCAAAAAGATACCTGCATATTGTGAACTCTTTATAAACCAAGCACGAGTTTTCTCTATTTCAATTCACTGATCATAGTTAACTCCCCATGAGGTCATAGGTGCAGACCTTAGAAAGACGGTGCTGTGAAAGGAAGAGAGACCAGAGGCACTTCAGCCACCTCATCATGAGTCTTCAGGTTCTGCTCAATCTGATCACATATATACCACTTCCATTTACTGATGAAGTAGTTCTATGCACATCCAACTCTATGACTATGTGGATCAGATGACTCCAAGTTTATGATGGGCAGCTTCAGCAACACAAAGACTTGGTGGTCCATAGTGAGATGTTCAGGATTAGGCCAAACACTGTTTCTCAAATGGAGAAGAGTTGACCCCAAAGACTGGCAGAGTTTTGCTCAAAAATTCTAATAGTCTCCTTATTAAGCCATAGGGACCTGCCAAAAGCTACAAACTGCTTTTCTATCTGCAACAGATGTCACACAACACTGGGTCAAGTGGATCATATGGCCAAAGTGGCGGAAAGGCTTTCATGGCATTTTGAATCTGTTTCGGGGCTTTCTCTTTCTTGGGGCCCTGTTCAACACTGGCAGTTTTAAAAATCTATAAATAGGCGAGAACAGCACAGCCGACTGAGGGATCTTTTGTTTCACAATTCAAAGGGCTCACCAGGAATTGTACCCCCATTTTAGGGGTGGAAGGAGCCAGATGCAATAGCTTGACTTTGATAGGAATCTCTTGACATCCCCCACACCACTGGATTCACTGAGGTAGAAAGTGCCAAATTGTTGTGGGGTTAATTTCTCATCCTCAAGCAGGCAGATGTTTTACCAATAAATCTAGAGCCATTGATACTTCTTCCTTACTAAATCCAGTTTCCATAATGTCATCATTGTAATAAACCAGTGCAGTTTTGGGTTTGTTTGTTTTTGGCATATTGCAGGGGAATTCTAGTTCCCTGAACACTAAATTATGACATGGGGCAGAAGAGTTCATATAACTCTTAGGTGGGGGAGGGTCATGAAAGTGTTGGCCTTGATAGCTAAAAGTCAACAAAACTGAAGTTGAGAAAAATTGTATTGTCCAGATCAACAGTTGCATAAATGGTACCAGGAGAAGTATTAATTTGTTCAAACAATGAAACCACATTTGGAACAGCAACTGTAATTTTAGTCACCACCTAACTAGTGTTATAATAATCCACTGTCATTCTCCAAGAGCCATCTGCTTTTTGAAAAGGTCAAATAAGGTTTGCAAGTTGACTAAAATCTGGAAATTGATTGGCAGATCATGACTACTCTGGTGATTTGAGTTAGATTGCTGTTAACCTGATCTAAAATTCTTTAACTTAGACACTTTAAGTGGAGATATGGTGAGAATCATGACTCCCTACATCCTTCAAGTCCTTGATGGTGGCACTAATTTCTGATATCCCTCTATAAATGTGTTATTGAATTGGTTTATTATTTTCCTAGGTAAAGATGTTTCTAATGGCTTTAACTTGGCTTTTTTTACCACTATATCTCTTATTTTACATTTCAAGGAATTAGGATGGGGTCCTACCAGTTGCTGAGGATGTCTATTCCATTTCTACTTTATTAGGTGCCTTTGATTCTGTTTCAACTCGTAGTTATCTCATGTACAACAGAACAAAACGCTGCTTAGTTCTGTACCATCCTCACAATTGTTCTTATGGTTCCTTTAGCATACCGATGCAGCCATTGTGTCAATCCATTTTGCCACATGGCCACTAGATCTACAAGACATTCCATCCACAGGCCCGTGATCTTCTTGCATTTGGCCTCATTGTATATGTTGTGTGAGTCTGAAGAGGAATTTATAGATTGGTATCGGACATATGGGCTAATATCGGACTTATGGACTTGATCTGGACTGGGCTGGGATGTTTTCTTAATATATAATTACTCTTTTATATAAAGCTCTTTCTTATACACATATGAGTGCTTATGAATTTGTTTCTCTAGTCAACCCAGACTAACACACCATATTATTATGTTCAGCTCTAATGTGGCAGTTTTTCCCTAATCATATTTTGACTGCCTCCTAACCTGAGGGAAGTGAACTTCCTAGTCTTCCTTTTAGTCTGCCTTAGTCTAGAAGCTCCCCTGAAACGTTCCACCATGGATGACACTGACGGGATTTGAATTACCCATGATATAGCTTCCAGCTTCACAGCAACATACAAGCCACCGCAACACAACAAACTGATGAACCAGAGTGATACCAGTATGATACATAGAATATTAATGATGAAAGAGCAAAGAAAGTATGAGAAATCATCATACATGAAAAAAGAAAATTTTAATTAAAAAGACAACATAAGAAAAAAGACCAAAGTAGATGATAAAAGAGATTCTGAACATTGAACTCGGATGTAGATTAGCTTAAGATAATTGTAGAAATAATGAAGTAAAAGTGTAGAACATAAACTTTCAAAGGGCAGGGTGAGAAGACAAAGCAAATTATTACAATAAATGCAAAGACCTGGAATTAGAAAGCCAAAAAAACACATTTTGCAAGCTGAAAAATGTAAAAAAATTCAAGTCTTATATTGACATATTGAAGGATTCTATGGAAAAATATTAAACAATGCTCCACTCTTGGCTGATCTCTTTTTCCGGTAATACTATTCCCAGATCCTGCTTCTAAAACATCTCATTTGATGCCCAGAAGAATGGCAATCATAATTCAGCTAGTTAACAATAACTCACAGCTGATTCATAATCCAATCAGTATATCTTGTCACCTTCTTACTCATGCCCACAAGGAAAATTAACGTCATTTGTTGAAAATAACAAAGGCCATGCTTAGAAGAGGCATATTAAATAATTCACTGCATTGTAGTATCACATGGTAGTAATCTTTTGCTAAAGACAAATACACCAGGACATCGACAATGAGAAGCCATAACTTCAAATTGAATTTAGAAGAAGACACGGAACAAGGGATACCATTGCTGATATCACATGGATCTGGGTTAAAACCATTGAATACTACAAAAATGTTTACCCCTATTTTACTTACTATAAGTGTAATTGTGCTCATGTGGAAACTGTACATAGACAAAGGGACAGCTGTCTAACAGTACAAAGTGATTCTGTATGGTTTTCAAAAAGGAAAGTCATGTATAAAGATTATATCTTTTCACTATAATTATTCGATCTGTATGCTGAGCAAATAAACAAAATATCTGTATTATATAAAAGATTCAATATCAGAATTGGAGGAAGAATTATTAACAATCTCTGATAACGACACAATGACACAATTTTGCTTGTTGAAAACAAAGATAATTTGAAGCACTTACTACAATAGTCAAGAGATTAAATGATGTCACAAGGCCTCTTTAGAGGGTTGAAAAGCAAGTTGGTTTGTGTTAGTCTGGGTAAACTAGGGAATCAAATCCATAGAAACTCATATGTTTAAGACAGAGTTTGACATAAAGGGTAAGTGTACAATAAAAAAAGCAACCCAACCCAGTTCAGTCCAAGCCCATAAATCCAACATCAGCCCATATGACTGACACCAATCTACAAAATCTTCCTTAATCTACAAAACACACTCAATGATGCCGACTGCAGGAGGAAAGTCGAATCAGCATGTAAGCATCTCAGCACTAGCAGGGTTCTCCACACAGCTGCTCCTGCACCCAGGGCTGCATCAGGGTAGGTCCATGTGGCTTCTCTGAAGGCATGTCTTACAGGAAGTGAGCCTTGCAAGCTGAAGCAGGAAACTGGCTAAGGCAGCTGCACCATGGTCCAACCATCAGAGAGCAAGAGATCTGAGAACTTGGAAGGCGAAGCTCACTGAGCTGTTTACCTCTCCACCCTTCAATTAATCCCACGTGTGTTTATCAGCCAGGTTGGCACAATAAACCTTTACTATCTCAAGGTTACTCTGATGACTAAGGTACACCTGACCTAAGCTATGGTACTTTCAATTGCCTTATATGCATATGAAAGTTGGACATTGAATAGTGAAGACCAAAGAAGAATTGAGACATTTAAGCTGTGGTATTCACAAAGAATATTGAAAGTACCATAAACTGTCAACTGGAGAAACACATCTGTCTTGGAAGAAGTACAGAATATTTGGAAAGAGCCAGAATGCTCCTTAGAGGTAAGGGTTGTGAGACTTCATCCCAAGTGTTACAGGCATGTTCTCAGGTAGAATCGGTTCTTGGAGAAGTGCATCACACTTGGGAGAGTAGAGGAACAGTGAAAAAGAGGACCTTCAACAAAGTGAACTGATTCAGCGGCCACATCATTGTGCTCAAACATAATAATGATTGTGTGACACAGGATCTGTCAGTGTTTCACTCTGTAGTACTTAGGATTTCTGTGGGTGGGAACATACTCGAATGAACCCAGCAGGAACAATCTACTTTGTAACACCTGAGAAAATTAGGAGTCCAATGTACTCTCTTTTTGTTCTTGTACTACATTGCAAGTGGAACACCAAAAGAAAATAACAACAAATTCACTGCCGTAAAGTAAATTCCAACTAATAATCACCCTATATAAGATTTAAAATGCTATGAATCTTTATGGGATCAAGCCATCTCATCTTGTCCTGATGAGTGTCTAATAGCTTTTAACTGCCAACCGTGAGATTAGCCATCCAGGGCTCACAGTTCTATCCGGACCCTAAGTGAAGTGTACTCATCACAAAATCAAAATTCTTGCTCATATATAGAAAAAGCCTAAATTAAGAAGTCATGGTGGCAAATGAAGTTTTGTGTTAGGCTGCTAACTAGAAGCTCGGCAGTTCAAATTTATTAGCCATTTAGCAAGACAAAGATGAGTCATTCTGTGGGAGAAATATGAAGCTTTTTACTCCCATAAAGATTTACAGTCTATGGAGGGACTTGTATCAGAGTCTAAATTGTGATAATCTGGATTGCAGAAGACTATGGATGAGAAGCCCGAGATACAGTACATTTGTGGATTCTACATAGGAAATAAGCTTCTGGTAATTTCCCTCTATCCATAATAGAGGGGTGGGAGGAGAGTGGTTACCAGGTAGAGTGCTTGGGAGAGATGACTAACAGAAGATCAAAATGATAAACCTGACTTAAACAGTTAAAACCTTTCCAGTTGATCCTGCTTCTTATGCACATTAGGCCTAATCTAGTTTCAACATTTTCTGTATTATTTTTTTTCTCTTTGTTCATATTGGGGTTTATCTTAGATGTGTTATGCCATTGGAGACCACCCTCTTGAATTTTTGTTATATGTTTTTCAGTATATTAAACCCAGGATTAATGAACCTATTGGTACATCAAGTAGAATAAGGGTTTGGGAGGGTGGGGTGGGAGGAGATGGGGTAGAGTGGCAGTGAGGTGGGAATAAAAGGGAACTAATGTCAAGAAGTCCAAGAAAAGGAATGCTTTTAAACTGATTGTGGCAGCAATTGTACAGTATTGCTTGATGTGATTGAACTATGTAATGCTATTATATCTGTATTAATTCCAAATAAAATGGTTTTCAAAGACAAACAAATAAATCAATTGTATTTGAAAAAAATTCCAGTCTCAGAAACCCATAGGGCAATTCTGATCTGTCTGATATGATATCCATGAGTCAGAATCAACTTGGTGGTATAAGTGAGTCAGTAAAGATATTACTCATAATAAAACTGTTAAAAATATTAGTATATTTTAAAGTTAATAAAGAGTGAAAAATTGCAAGTTAAAAATTATTCTTAATATTGACCTTGACTCCATGACTTTTGAGATTGTCTGCCCTCGAAAACTCAACATTAATTAATGCACCGATAGCCTAAACAGAGTCAGACTCTAGGTCTGCTTTATTTTAGCCTAGAGGATGGTCTTTCTTTTTTTTTTTTTCATT
>NW_022107431.1:51913955-51915780 GCF_000313985.2 Echinops telfairi | reverse complement strand
CATAATCTAATCAGTGAAGGAAACTTCATGAGAACTTATTTCACAGCGTAAGGAAATAATCTTCCACTTCACCATACTAGAATGATCATCTAAAAGTATTCATATATAAATGAGTATTCTATATAATTTATAGTGTTTGGATTTCTGAATATGAAGAATAACTGAGATATAGATGAAAGAGATAAAAAAGCATTAAATTGATCACTGTTATCATTAAGATAACCAAAAAAAAAAAAAAGTCCACGAACCAATTCCTATCTGAGATTGGGTTCTCCAGAAATATCAAACCAGTGAATATACTGATATCATCTATATCTATATCTATATTAAGAGGGAGAGAGAGAGCTTTATCTTAAGGAAATGATAGTATTGTGTGGTTATAGAGACTAGAAAGTTCAAATATGTGAGTCAGGTGTCAGGTTGGTGATTTCTTCTAACTGTCTTAGTTCCACAGATTAGCAAACCCAATATGGGCAAGTCAGAGGAAAGGATGAAAGTTGTGGATGGAAAGCTTCAATCTCACAGGCTGCATAGGCTAATGGCAGGATTAATAGGTATTATTGCAGGCCATTTGTTCAAGTGCAAATAACTGTAGGTCAGATGACAAGACTATTTCAATCCATTAAAAAGCAAGAGAACTTTGCCAGAGTGTCTACAGATATTGGAAGCAGACTGTGGCCCCAAGAAAACTCTTTCGATTGCTTGGCTTCTCATAGAATATCTCACCATGAAGGTAATTAAACTAGATTAGATATCATCTTGGGGAACGACTATGCCTAATTATGAAACCACTGAGAAATATGGCCCAGCAAAGTTGAAACAAAATCGAAACCATCACACACCCCTCCAAAAAACAGAGCTAGCATTATGTCAACTACCTTCCCACACCTCCTGCAAAAATCTGTTAAAATCAGAGACTATCAAGCATGTCATTTCTTGGCTTAATGAATTCCTTTAATTTTATTTGAAATTTAAATATATAACTGAAAACCTCTTCATATACTGAATTTGTCAGTCTTAGATTATTTTGATTTTTTCACATTCTTTAAAAATCTTTTCAAAGTAATCTAAATACCATAACCACACAAAACCCAAAAATTTTAGAGGCAAAAATAGTAATAAGGAAAATCTCTCACTGTTATTTTAAAATATTCAACTTTGAAGATTTTAAAAACCATTTATCATATAGTATCCAAGGGATTAATGTCTTTTCTGTGTGTTTATTCACAAAGGTATTGGGATGATACATGAGAATGACAAAGTAACTAAAATCATTTTAATGTATATATTTGGTTCTTAAAAATATCGCTAACAGAAATGAAAACAAAATCCATATGAAAATAAAGGATTGGTCAGGAAAAATTGTGTTAATATCATTTTCACATTAAGGGTTGATTTTATCTTCACATTATTCTATTCTCATCATTAAAAGTAGAAAAGAAATAGAATGTACTTGCTGGGTAATTGATTATGACTTATGACAACTCCATGTGTGTCAGAACAGAATTAAAGAATTATGCTTTATATAATTTTCAACAACTGATTTTTTGGGGGGGGAATGCGGGGGGGGGAAGATTGTTGACTCTTTCATCTCTATTTTTTCTAAGAGGACAAAGACCTCAGAACTTTTAGTTAGTAGTGGAATGTGTTACCCATTTGCGCTACCTAGGTGCTGAGTTTTCTTACAAATAAAAAGATTTTGTAAAAATGTACACTGGTACAGATAAGAGCTCAAAACTCAAAGGACAGAAAAACCCCTCAGGACCAATAATGAGAGTAGGGATACCAGGAGGGGAAGGGGAAGGTGGGTGGACAAAGGGGGAAC
>NW_022107431.1:51866323-51912719 GCF_000313985.2 Echinops telfairi | reverse complement strand
CTTATGCTTGTGCATATTAGGGTATCTCAGAGGTGCACCCCATTGGGGTCACCCTCTTGAAATTGTGTCACTTATTTCTGTTTCTCAGTGAATAACACCAGGGACGTTGAGCCTATGGGGAAAGAAAGCATGACAAGGGGTTGCGGGAAGGAGCAACATAGAGCGGTGGGGGAGATAAAAATGAATTGACTTCAGGAAGTTCAGGAAGAAAAAATATGTCTGGAGACTGGTTATTGAAGCAATTGTACAATTATGTTTGACATGATGGAACTATAGAATGATATAGTATATGCATTAATTCCCAAGGTACAGCAAATGAAGAAGAAAGAAAAGCATAGATCCAGGAATGAGTTCTGGGCTCACAGTGAATCCTAACTCCAACTTAATAACCTTCAGTTCTTAGATCATGGCTCTGCATGACATTCAGCTTCATGAAATGATCAAGAAAGCAGATGGTGCCTGGCTATC
Organism: Echinops telfairi; assembly: GCF_000313985.2. Lineage (NCBI taxonomy): Eukaryota > Metazoa > Chordata > Mammalia > Afrosoricida > Tenrecidae > Echinops > Echinops telfairi. The sequence continues at coordinate 51,912,251 of NW_022107431.1, read as the reverse complement.
AATTGAAATAGTGTCTGTATTCAAACAAGCAGCCATCTAATTAAGGAGACAACTAAATCCACACAGAAGAAGCATACCAGCTTGTGTGATCCAAAGATGACAATTACAAAATTTGAATGTGGTAAAGAGAAAAGTATCAGAGCTAACATTATGAACACCCACTTTGGAGAAGGCTATGGAGGACAGTGGGAGCCTGAAACCCATCTGCAGGGTATCTAGTGAGACAAAGTTGCTGGCAGATCTGCTCCAGCCAAAGGCAAGAGTCCTGAACCACCTTACTATCAGGCAGAGACCCCTGTGATCTTGAATTTGCGGGATCCAATTCTGTACCAGTTGTCCTTCCTATAGACATAGCCTGAATTTGTATTGGGTGCAAAGTATCTCTTACTTGTCCCATGACAGAAATTTCTTCCCTGGTTTTTTGACTGTTGATGGGAATCTTCTTCCTCTTTCACATTATTTGTATTTTTTGCCTTTATACTAATACCATCTCATTTGTCTTTCACTGTTTTCTGTTGGGGCTCCCAGCTGTGAAGCAAGAGGAGGAATGGCGGTACAAGGATAAGCACGGACACAAGGAGATATAGGGAATACAGGGGTGGAGGTTGGGCGTTAGGGAGGAAAGGGCTATCAAGAGTAAATAATGAAGGCGGGGTGGGGAGGGAGCATTAGAACTGATAGTGATTGCCAACTCAGTTTAAAGGTGCTATAGCCATGGGGAGGTACTAACATAGATATGGTGGGGATTGTACAATTTGCCTTGAGGTGAGTGAATGATTGAATTTTTCACTTGCGTGATATATCAATTATGTGCCAATAAAACTGCTGGGCAAAAAAAAAGATCTCAACATGAACAAGGCTTTCTTCAGGCTTTATATTCGATGCATAAACAGCATATTTTAAAATATCTGTTGAAAAGGGGCCTTGAAACACAAATTGCCTAAAGCACTTACTTCTTTAATCCAGGTTGTATTTTGTACTGGGGTCCAATAGTTCTCCAATTTTACATGCAGAAGCATACTGCACTTGTTGAAACACAGAATGCTGGACCCCGACACCAACTCCCACCCCACTCCCTCACCCTCAAAGTCCCCAACCAGTGGGTCTGCAGGCGATCCTAAGAAATCCTATTTCTAACAGATCCCTTGGTGGTGCTGGTACTCGTGGACCATACCTTTAAAAGCACTGTGTTCAGCCTTCCTCTAGTTCAGTAGGTGATGGTCTGTGTAAGAGGACAGAAAGGACAATGTCCCTAAAGAAAGAATCAGACCAAGACTTCTTCCTGAACTAAGATATGGAAAGAAGAAAATTTTTAAAAGGAGTAACCAAATCTTTTCAAATTCCAATGGCAAAAAGTCCTTCATGGAAATTATATAGTTAAACTAACCCCAAATCACTCTGGGAGCACTGATAGCATAGTGAACTTTGAGTTGGGCTGTTACCCCTCATTCCACATTTTCTCCTAAATCTCTGTCAACTCCCTGTGACTGTATTTACTTCAAACATTGCTAGATTTTTTTCAGAAAAAATTACTGGCATATGATAGCAATATTCTTCTATTATTTGATGATTCTGTTGGGTCATATTTATTTGGAATGGGTACAAATATGCATCTCTTTCAGTCAATTCAACATATTTCCTGGCATATATGAGTGCCACTTCAGCTTCTTGAAGGATTTCAATTAGTACTCCATCAATTTCTGGAGCATTGTTTTGGGTGAATGCTTCCAGTACAGCTGGAATTTATATCATCAGCAACATTGGTTCTTGTTCATATGCTACCTCCAAAAACAGTGGAATTTGGACAATTTCTTTATGGTACAGTGACTGTGTATTCTTTCCATTAAACATCTGTGTGTTTCCTACATAATTCAATATTCTGCTTTAGAAATATTTCAATATTGCAACTTGAGGCTTTAATTTTTTTCATGAGTTCTTTCAGTTCAACATATGCTGAGTATTATTCCATTTTTATTTTTCTAATTCTAGGTCTTTGCACATTTCATTATAAAAATTGGCTTTGTCTTCTCGAGTTGTCTTTTGGAATTTTCTATTCATCTCATTGACATCATCATTTTCCCCATTTGCTTTAACTCCCCTACACGTTACAGAGTCTCGTCTCACATCTACTGTGATCTTTTATTTAATCTTTTCACTAGTGTTCTTCATGAATGATGTTTGAAGCCCTCCAACAGCTCATCAGAGTCTCTGTCATAAGTGTTTAATGCCTCAAATCTTCCTTGAGATATTCTCCAAATTCAGGTGAGATAGACTCAAGGTTGTACATTGGATCTCATGCACTTGTTTAATATTCTTTACCTGAACTTATATACGAGATATTGATGGCCTGTTTCACAGTCACCTGTGGCCTGGTTTTAGCTGCTGATGTTGACCTTCTCCATTGTCTTGTGATATCCAACTTCATTTTTACCACCAAGATCATATTTCCTAATTATTGTTCCTTCCTCTTTGTTTCCAACTCCTGTATTACGGTCACCAATAATCATCAAGGCATCTTGATTGTATATTTTATCAATTTCTGACTGAAATAGTTGGTCAAATTCTTAATCTTCATCATTAGCTTTTGTGGTTTGTGCAAAAATATGAACAACAATTGTATTGATTTGATTTTTTTGAAGGTGGATATATATAATCCAATTACAGGCAGCAATGCCCTTCAAGACTGATTTTACATTGTCCTTTGTGACATCCAATATCATGCCATTCCTTTTGGTTGTTTTATTCCAGATACAGTAAACAGTATTTTCTGCATAAAAAATGGCCCAAACCCATCCATTTCCACTCACTAATACCCAGGATTTCCATCCTTATTTGTTCCATTTCATTTTTTGACAACTTATAATTTTTGTACACTCATACTCCACACATTCTAAGATCTGATCATTAGAAGTTTTGCATTTGATTCTCCTTATCTTGAGTTAAGCCCTATCAGCAAATGAAGATCCCAAAGTCTCCACTCCCACAGGTTTTACAAACTCACATCACCGTGGTCGACTCCATTCCAAGAAATCAGCTCTGCTCAATAACAATTCCAATGCCTTTAGACCTGAGAGGCCCAACTCCTGGCACTATCTCCAGCAATGTTCTGCTTCTATTTTTTAGGCCTTCATTATCTGACTATGCATGAGGCTATGTATAAGGTTGTCAAAACTCTTTCCTCTGAAATGGGAAGCGGAGGTCTTCTTCGCGGTCAGTTCTTAGTATGGAAGCATCAATCAAACTTGTTCACTTAGGGTGATCTGACTGACATTTGAAATACCAATGATATAGCTTCTAGCACCACAGCAACATACAATCCATTATTGTACAACAAACTGGCATACTTAAAGAGCAAATAAACATTCTTAAGACTAATATCTGGTTCAGTAAATATTAACAGACATATGAACTGAATTATAAATAAATGTGTTTGTTTCCTCATTAGTTTTTGTACATCTTTTAAAAGATGGAAACCGGAGTTCCAGCAAGATGGCAACCAAGAAACATACACCAGAGGGACTCCATAGAAATCAGCACAGGAGAACCACTGACAGGGAAACTCCACTCTTCCAGGTCACAGGAGGAGCACCATAGAGAGTAGTACACACAGATTCACTAGGTTTTGAAGAGCTTTTGAAGAGCAGGGGCTTACCACTGTGGAGGCTGGCTAGGGTTTAGCTTTAGCCTTGTCACAGTCTTTGCCAGAGCCAGGCTACTTTGGCCAGCCCAAGGGCTTTAATTCAACACAACCACATCTTGCCACCACCTTTTGGCCAGGTTTAAACCCCTCCAGCTCCACCGTCTGGCGATTGGGGGTCAGATATCTCTCTCTATATTTTTTTCCTCTCTGAAGATCACTAAAAGGATGATTAAGAAACAAGGGCAAACAATTGGAGGATGAATAACTCTATTGCAAAAGGAGTGCATACAGGTCCAGATCAGAGATGAAATTAGGAAGTTTCTAAAAACCAACGAGAATGAGAATGTGACATACCAAAACCTTTGAGATACAGTGAAGGCAGTTATCATAGAGAGTTTGATAGCAATACATGCACAAATGAAAAAAGAAGAGACTTATGATTGATATACTGACACAAAACTTACAGCAATTAGAGCAGAGTCAACAGGACAATTCTACTATTAGCAAAATAAAAGAAATAATGAAAATCAGGGCTGAGATTCATAAGAGGGAAAACAAGAAAACTATGGAAAAAATTAATGCAGCTAAAAGTTGGTTCCTTCCTGAACCATTACCAGATGAAAAACCCAAATGGGCCATTCCCGTACACCCTGAAGTTGTGTTTCTCCACTGCTCAGCACGCCTCCTAATAGATGCCCAGGAAGAGTTCTGTCTGAGCAGGAAAACATTGTTTTTTTTTGCGGTTTCTTTGGTTTTGTTTTATTTCCTTTTGCAAATGTTCTTGTATTCCTTTTTTAATACTAGGTTTAGAGAGGCTTAACCATAACAGCAACGCTGGATGTCTGGAGGGGGCGGGGGAGGGGGACGGAATCTCCCAAGATTAACCTTCACTTTTTGGAAATGACTGTACATGTGATTTTTTTTTTCCCCTCGTTCATACATTTGTGATGCCCATGTACTCTTGGCACATTTCAATAAAATTGTTTGGGAAATACAAAAAAAAATAAAAATAAAATAAAATAAAAGTTGGTTCTTTGAAAGGATTAACAGAATAGACAGACTGACGGCAAACCTACCCAAAGAAATGAAGGAACAAATTTCAATAGCAAGGATGGGGAATGAAACAGGGGAGATTACAACCAACCCTAATAAAATCAAAAGGATAATTACACAGTAGTGTGAAGGCCTGTACTCCAATGAATTCAAAAACTTGGAAGACATGGACAAATACTTGGAAAAACTATCCATCCCTAGACTATCCCAGATGGAGGTCAAGTATCTCAATAGACCCATAGCAATAGAAGAAATAGAAAAAGTTATCAAGAGATTACCAACAAACAATTCCTCTGGGATAGATGGTTTCACAGGGGAATTCTAGCAAGCATTCAGAGAAGAACTGACAACAATCCTACACAAATTTTTCCAGAGCATAGAAAAAGATGGCAACCTTCCAACCTCTCTTTATGAAGCTAGTACATCTCTGAGACCTAAAGCCGACAAGGATCTCACAAAAATTGATAATTAGAGACCAATATCCCTAATGAACATCCATGCAAAAATATTTAACAAAATACTGGACAATAGAATACAAAATTATATCAAACAAATAATTCACCATGACCAAGTGGAATTCATACCAAGGATGCAGCGATGGTTGAACATAAGAATGAGGATTAATATTACTTGCCACATTGACATTAAAAATTATATGAACCATATGATAATATCAGTAGATGCGGAAAAAGCATTTCACAACATGAAACACCTATTCCTGTTTAAGACACTCAAGAAGATAGGAATGAAAGGAAAATTCCTCAATTTGATACAAGATACATATGAAAAACCAACAGCCAATGTGGTAATCAAGGGAAAAGTCAAATTAGGGAAGGACACAAATGCAAAGGAGGCACAACTGAAAAGTGGGACATACTGAAGATAAAACACTAAGCATACATTGAAAGAATTCACCAAGAGAGTAATAAGAGAAAAACTTTAGCAATGACATCAGACAAAGTCCTTAATACTAAAATCTACAATAATCTGCTAACTTACATAAGAAAAAAACCTAATTGCCCACTGAGGAGGTGGGCAAAGGACCTGAACAGAAGTTTCAAAGGACAGAAATCTGAATGGACAATAAACATATAAGAAAATATTCCCGATCATAATCCATAAGAGAAATGCAAATTAAAACAACAATTAGATACTACTGAGCACCCTCAAAGATAGCCAAATTAAAAAATCAGAAAGTAACAAGTGTTGGAGGGGCTGTGGTGAGATAGGAACTCTCATCCACTGCTGGTGGGCCTGTAGATATGTACAGCTATTATGGAAATAGATTTGGCAATATCTAAAACAGATGGAAATAGAGCTACCATACAACCCAGCAATTCCCCTGCAGGGCGCATACCCAAAAGAAACAAGAAACAAAGAACGGCCAGACAGCTGTGCTCCAATGTTCATTGAGGTGCAGCTCACAATTGCAAGGAGTTGGAAACAACCCAAATTTACATCAAAAAAGGGATGGATTAAAAAACTGTGGTACATACATACAATGGAGTACTACATATCCTTAAAACATAGTGATGAATGCATGAGGCACATCACCACGAAGGAAGAATTGGAGGAAATTATGCTAAGCAAAGGAAGCCAATCACAAAAGCACAAGTAAAATATGAATCCACTGAGGTAAGCTTAAAAATGCAAAGGGACATACTAGAAAAGCTACTATATACACACATTCCTGGGGTGAGGTCCAGGCACCCAGGTATATGCCAGACCCAATCCAGGGATACATATGGCAGCCAATTAAAAAGGAAAGGAAAATAATAAAGAAAAAATAGACGTGGATAGCAGGGGAACAGAGCACTAACTCACCCAATGGGAGCGAATTATTTATATCTCCACAGGAGAGGGGACGTGGGGCCAGACTTCAACTCGGTGAGCAAAGATGTGAATACAACATACTGGCATGATGTAGGGAACCAATAGAGAGGTCTGCGGGGCCAGTCCAAATCCCAACTATGTGGACAGGCATTCCCCCACCCACCCCACCACTGAAAGATGCACTTCAGAGGACAGCAGTGAAGCTACAGATCAGTAAGAGGGCCGTGTCTGATCAGAGCACAAAAGAGCAAATGAAGAGGGAAGGAGAGAGACTGGAACCCATCTTGGCCCACCAAGCCCCAGGGATGATATTCCTGCTCAGAGCAGCCAATGCACAGAGAGGACCAAAGGGCCAGCCCCAATAGAGAAACCAACATGACATCCCTCACTGACCCATGGTGTTATGGGGGACAACACTGGAGACACAATGTGCGAATTGTGCCCAATCTGACCCCATCACACCGGGGTGAAACACTAAAGGTGTGCAACACAGCAGCAAGGGGAGCAAGGCAATGAAGTCCCTGGGGAATACCAAAAATACATTTTACGGCCAAGGCGTGGTACCTCATCAGACTCAACTGGAAAACACTTCTCACCCACTAGCCTGTGATCTTCCTGCATTCAGCGTCATTGCATGTGTTTCATGAGTTTGAAGAGGATTTTATAGATTGGTATCGGACATATGGGCTAATATTGGACTTATGGACTTGATCTGGACTGGCCTGGAATATTTTCTCAATATTCATTGCTCAATATTCTATGGCTCCTGTATATAATGCTCTTTCTTATACACATATTAGTGTCTGTTAATTTGTTTCTCTAGTCAACCTAGACTAACACACCCAGGGACAAAGGAAACAAGTGACCAAAAATTGATGGTGAGGTGGATGTAGGATGCCTGGTGGGGTTTAATCAAGGGCACTGTAGCCGAGAGGAATTACTGAAACCCAAATGAAGGCTGAACATGATAGTGGGACAAGAGGAAAGTAAAAGGAAATAGAGGAAATAACTAAGAGACTAAGGACATTTATAGAGGTCTAAATACAGGAATTTACATATGCAAATGTATTTATATATAATGATAGAGAATTATATCTATTTACATATATTTATATGTTAAGTATTAAGGTAGCAGATGGACTTTGGGCCTCTACTCAAGTATTCCCTCAGTGAAAAGCACACCTTGTTCTAATAACCAGGCATTCTGGGATGCTCACTTTCCTGACACTATCGCTGAAGACAAAATGGGTACATAAACAAATGTGATGGAAGCTGATGGTGCCCAGCTATCAAAATATATAGTGTTTGGGGTCTTAAAGACTTGAAGATAAACAAGTGGTCATCTAGTTGAGAAGAAACAAAGCCCACATGGAAGAAGTACACCAGCCTGTCTGATCATGAGGTGTCAATGGGATCAGGTATCAGGCATCAAAGACCCAGAACAAAAAATCATATTAATGTGAATGAGGAGGAAGGCAGAGTGGAGACCAGAAGCCCATCTGTAGACAATTGGACATCCCCTTATAGTAGAGTCACAAAGAGGAGATGAGCCAGTCAGGTTGCAGTATGCCACTAATGAAAGATACAATTTCCTGTAGTTCTTTAATGCTTCTCTCCACCTCTAACTTCACTATCATGACCTCAGTTCTACTTTACAAATCCAGTGAGACCAGAGAATGTAAACTGGTACAGATAAGAGCTCACAACACAAGGAATCCAGGACAGATAAAACCCTCAGGACCAATAATGAAAGTAGCAATACCAGGAGGGGAAGGTGAAGGTGGGGGAAGACAGTGGTCATTGTAAGACATGAAAAAAAAATCTAAATTATCAAGGGTTAATGAGGGAGGGAGGATGGGGCAGGGGGAAAATGAGCTGATAACAAGGCCTCAAGTAGAAAGAAAATGTTTTGAAAATGATGACAACATGCGTAAAAATGTGCTTGACAAAATGGATATATGTAATAAGAGCAGTAAGAGGCCCCAATAAAATTATTTTAAAAAAATAAAGGAATAAAACAAACAAAAAAAGAGGATGGAAACCTAGAAAAATAAGAGATCAACTATAGAGCATTCATAGTCACAGAGATAGGAAATACCAGTCAGAAACATGTCTTTATTATTGTTCAAATTACTTGCCTAATTAATAACCATTATCCGAGTCATTTTGCCGTATGACTTACTTTGGCCATCTGGTAGCACGACCACCTTTTTATTTTATAGTCCTCCCCATATTTTAAACTGTGCAATCTCATTTTCACTTTAAATTACTAACCTTTTTCTTCATCCATCTCTCTCTGATTGTCATTGCGTTGATGCCAACTTGTCACAACCCTGTAAGACAGGGTACAAGTGCCCCTCTGGGTTTTCCATGCTGTAACTCTCTACAGAAGTAGACAACGCTATTTTCTCCCAAGGACTAGGTCGTGGTTTCAAAGTAGCAAACTGCCAAAGTGGTCACTTACAGATCGTAGCCCAGTGAATAAGCACTGTGCCACCTGGATTCCTTCATTCATAGTATAAAATTGTGTTCCATAATTCATTAGCTTGTTGATCCCTGGGCCTGATCTCTAGAGTTCAAAGGCAAGATCATGTCAGACAGTATGTAACTAGAAAGGAAGGGAGCACAAACATGAGCCAGAAATTTTACCTCTAAAGTGCTCATTCTCAAGGATGAGAAACACTATTAAAAAAAAAACAACCCGATGATGTTCTTACAATAGATGCAAAATTAGTGAGAATGGTAGCGAGAGGCCTCACTGTGGACTTTGGCCACCACTTCCTGGTTAAATCATGAAAGGTGTGTGTTAAGTTTTTATCTTCTTACCATACTTATTCAATCTGGTTTCAGAGCAAATATCAGAGAAGCTGGATTATAAAAGAATGCAGAAGAAGAGTCAAGATTGGAGGAAGTCCTAATAACAACCTGTGATATGCAGGTGACACAACCTTGCTTGCTGAACGTGAGGAAGACTTGAAGCACTTGCCGAAGATGAGCAAGGATTGCAGCATTCAATACGGGCTACAACTCAATGTAACTAACACCCAAATCCTCACAATGGTGCCGATAGATAATACCATGATAAACAAAGACAAGATTGAAATTATCAAGCATTTTAGCTTGCTTGGATCCACAATCAATGTTCATGGAAGCAAATATCAAGAGATTAAATGACACATTGTATGTGTATTAGGTAAATCTGCTGCACAAGATCTCTTTAAAGTGTTGAAATATGAGGATGTTACATTGAGGACCAAGGCGCAACTGGCCCGAGTCATGGTATTTTCAATTGCCTCATATGTATGTGAAAGTTGGACATTTAATAAGAAGACTGAAGAAGAATTGATTCATTTGAAGTACAGTGCTCTTAAAGAATACTGAAATTACCATGGACTATCAAAAGAGCGAACAGATAGTTTGAAAGAACTACAACCAGAATGCTTCTTGGAAGCATGGATGACTAGACTTCATCTTTTTTATTTTTTTATTTTGTAAAAATATCATATTTAATACAAATTGCATGAAACACGATACATTATTGCAATGAAGTCATTGCAAACTAATCAGGTAATAGTTTTATTAATTGATAATAGGTGTCATTATGTCAGAATATTGAAGATCGATCACTGCCCGGGAAACCTAAATGTTCTGAAATCTTTCATTTGATGCACATTTTCCAGATATGACAATTCTAACAATGTATGTGACATTGTCACAGACAAATTGAGAATTTGGAAAAACATTTCTAAACAATTCATAACAACCAATAAATGCTGAGTGTAGGACTAGAGTGAATTGCTTTTTTATTCTTTCCATAGAATATTTTACAGACATATATGATGTGCAAAGAGTATCTATCCATCCATGTGAGGAATATTATGGAAATATATAAAATTCATTCATGGAACTATGACATTTTTAAAAATAATCAGTTTATTGGGGGCTCTTACAACTATTGTTACAATCCAAACATCAATTGTATCTGACGTATTCGTACATATATTTCATCTTTCTTTTCTAGACATTTACTTTCCATTGAGCCCTTGGGATCAGCTCCTCTTTTTTCTTACCTACTTTGAAAAGAGTTTCAGGAGAGACCCGTCCCTGGAGAAGGACATCATGCTTGGCAAAGCAGAAAGGTAGCAAAAAAGAGGTAGCCCCTCAACAAGATGAATGGACACAGTGGCTGCGACAATAAGCTCAACGGCATGAACAATTGTGAGGATGGCACAGGACTGGGCAGTGTTTTCTCCTGTTGTACATAAGGTTGTCATTAGTCAGAACCAGCTCTACAGCGCCGAACAACAAGAAGGACTATTGTATTTATCCCAGATTATTCTTCAGTGTCCTTCACGTATCTATTCCAGATTTCTTCAGGATAGGAATTTTATAGCATTAAAAAATGCTTCTTGGAATCTAGAATGTTGCACATGTATGTAAACTCCATCATTTGTTCTCGATGGAATAAGATGTATTAACATATTCTGACTGAACTCAGACTGGAGTGTCTTTGGACCAAGTTCCCTAATGTATCCCAGGGAGATGGTGCTCAGGTGCTCTGTGATTCAGGTAGACAGAGCTCTTCAGCCACGATCCCTGGCTTTCTATTACTGATGTGCAGAGGAGAGAAATATCCACTTTAAGATGGAAGTGGGGACCCAACCTCATCTCTGCACTCCAGGACCGAAAACCCAGATATCGAGATTGTTCTGAGCAATGAGATTCTTTATACAATCACCTTGGAAAATTATTTAGATTAACTATTTTGTCTTTTCATTGAAAGAGGAATTATAATGCATGAAATAGGAGGTGTAGACATGCAAATCTAAATACACACCTTATGGGTAGCAATGTGGAATACTGGTTTCAGGTGTGTGGTTATACACTTCTCCGTGTTCTTCACATAGAGACTCATATCAAGAGAAAGCACATTTCAATCTAAATACATATCCTTGCAAAATGTTGGACACACTAGGAAGTTTATGAATGGAATACAGGTAGCTTGGGAGGCAAAGGGTAAATCATGGATCTCCCTGGATTGATGTGAATTTAGTTGAAGAAATTTGGTTCTATGGCTTTGTAAGTAGATTCATGCTATTATTAATCATCATTGAAGAAGGAAGTTGGTAGAAAGGTAAACTACAACAAGATAAGTCTATGTCTTTGTATTTTTAATATAATTTTAGTACATATTTGTATAGATTTGTGAAAGTTACTTAATCTTTGTGTACCTCTACTATCCCCTCTGACATGGAGAGAATGACAGTCAAGTTTCATTAAAAGGATAATGCATAAAGGTAATTCTATTCTTAGTGTTATTAATTGAGCCAAAATTATAGAATTTAAACTACAGTTGAGAAAAGGAAAGTATGCAAGTATAGGCCAGATACAAACCACAATATATGAATTGTTGATTTGTACAGATTAAACTCCTCAGTGACTAAACATTAGTAATACCACAATGGTGCTTGGTGACAGGGCAAAACTTTCGATGACATTCATTGACTGTGCCAGAATCAGGCCTACCAGATTAATACAGTCATAATAAAGCAAAGAGGGCATGAAGTAGTAAGTTTTTGGTACCCTCAACACAAGCGATGCAAGCCAAATTCTGATGACTGTCAGTTCTTTAACATGAGATAACAGTTATCTGCTTCTTCTCTTACTAGGGAACTTCAGTTTTACGGCTAAAGGCTACAAGTGAATTTGACATAAAGCTCAGTTCACTTAGCAGGGTTTCCACATTAAGTCTTTCTGTTATAGCTTTGAAGAATGTTTCATGCCTTGAAAGAGCCTTGCTACTATGTAAAGTGCATCAGAAAGTGGATTATGGTAGACTCAGGCTAAAATTTAACACCTTATCATTTGATCTCCCTTTTGATCCATTTAGAAATTGTTCTAGTTTTTATTACTTTCTACTGTGAATTTGACTGAGGTTTTTATGTGTGTGAGTTTGTTACTGTTGCTAGCTTTTTTGGTAGGTTTCTCTGTATATGAACAGTATGTTAGATAAATCTATAGATTTAGTAACTAGATTAATAGTTTCTTGGGGGTGTAGCAGAGATAGTTGGCAGGGTGGGAAATAGGGAGCTAGTAACAGTAAGTACAAGAAAGAAAAAAGTGTTCTAAAATTGCTTGTGGTAATGATTGTACAACTCTTCGGGATATGATTACTGAATTGTATGATATGTGGACTGTATGCCAACAAAACTGTTAAAAATGAAATGAGCATATGAAAACACATGTACTACATTCTTAAAAGTTAGCCATTGGCATCAATATTAGCTACTACTTTCTCAGGCCTTTTATATATTAAAAGATATCTACCACTATAATTATAGTAGCCATTATAAAGATCACTTCAGTTTGCGGTACCTCAGTGAGCATGATTTGGTTATTTTTGCTGACTTTGGAGACTTTAATATTGCTAAATTAACAGATATTCTATGATCACAGATCTCAAAAATGACAGTCGAAAACAGCAATTTAATGAAGACACTGAACTGAAGTAACCCCTTAAGTACGTATTAGGTAGTGATACAGTTTGAAAAGGAAATCTAATATTTTAAGCAGGCACTGACCTTGCAAGATTTTTTAAAAATCTACTCAGTGGTTTTAGTGGAATCCCCTCTCTTTAGTTCTATAAATAGTAGAACGATTGAAAATGTTTTCATGTCTTGAACCTATTTTTAGAATATCATAAAAATATGAAAAATGTAGTCAATGAAATTTGATTTTGAAAAAGTCACAGTGGGATCATAATCTTGTCCCACCAAAGGGAAAAATATTTCTATAATACAAGTGACCGACTTGATCAGAATTCATAAAATTTAATAACAAAGTTCTTATAGAAACTCCTTGAAAATAATTTCATTTAATTCTAAATTAAGCTGAAAAATTGCTCTATTACTTATAAGCCATCTGTTTCGATACTAATTTTAGAAAATGGGAAACTCCCTTCCTCTGCCCAAACTATATCACACTAATATTGCTATCTATACATTAGACTTTTAGGTACAGTTTTGATCATGATCTTTGAATATTTTATCCCTAACATGTTGCAAAAATACTCTGAAAATTTTATACGTAAATTCACTTATTCTTATTATTTAGTTTATAACAATTATTTATTACAATATAAATCATCCTTGCCAAGAAAACATGGCCAAGTACTATGAAATTAATTCCAACTCCTGTTAATCCCACCAATATGAAAGTATAACTGTGCTCACTGGGCTTTTGCAGCTTATCCTTTGAAGTAGGTCAGCATTTTTTTCTTCCAAGCGCTCTATCTCTGAGAGGACTTACATCTCCAACCTTTCAGTTAGCAGATAATTACATTTACCAATCAAACTCTCCAGGAATTCTTCACACCATTAATAAAAATTTTCCTGTCATTTACTATGTTGATGTTAGCTATAATTTTAGCAGAACAAATTCATAGCATCCTTATGTATAAAAGAAAAAATGTTGCTAGTCCTGCATGTTCTTTATAATCATTAATATGCTTGAGCCCATTGACTAGCTATTGTCTCAATCTATCACATAGAAAGTTTCCCCCATTTTTGTTGTCTCTTTACCATAAATAAAGTATTTCTCTAGCACTTTATCTCCCATGATGAGGTGTTCAAAGTAATCCCTCTGCGGTCTTACACATCCTCCTTTCCTAGGGACATTCTATTAGCATTTCTTCTAAGATTGGGTGATTTCTCCCTCTGATCGTCTACAGGAATATTCAATATTCTTTGAAAACAACACAGTTCAATTTTATCAATTCTTATTGCTTTTATTTATTTGTAGTAAAGTTGTCACATTTATAAGAGGCAGTTAAAAAGACTCCGGTTTAGATACATCTTAGTTATCAAAATAATATCTTTACTTTATAAAAGTTTAAAGGTCATTTGCAGCATAGTTACCCAGTACAGTATGTCATTTTATTTCTGGACTACTGGTTTTATGAGCATTGATTGTTGTTGATCTAAGTAGAATGAAAATATTGCCAATATCAATTTCTTTTATGATATGTATTTTATCTATTACTTACGTTGTGGAAAAACTATGAATCACAACAAGTGATGGAAAACAGAACTATGGCTACAACTCATACTGAGTAAATGGTAGTAAAGAATAGTGGGGGGGAAAGTAAACAAAGTTTTTATTTATTATAGTACAATACCAGTAGATAAAATCTGGAAAATTGAGAAGCTCCAATATATGTATTTTTTTGAGATATAATAACTCTCACTAGAAAACTTTAAAGAAGTTCTTTAAAAAGCTTTCAGCTGAAACTGAGATCTGACTTGGGGAAGTGCATGTTACGAACTGTTGTTTTTTACTGTAAGATCCTTTATAGTACCTACATCGCATAAACAATACGTGATTTAATGGTTACTCAATGCCGTACAGTCGATTCAGATGCACAGTGACTGTAGAGAACAGGAGAGAACTGGCCCTCTTGCCTCCCCAGACTGGAAGGTGGGAGAATGTCCTGTCTTTCTCAAGCAGAGAAGCTGTGGGTTTTGGACGGCTGACCTGGTCAGCATCCCAACACGTAACCCACTAGTGTAAATATTAGAAACTGCAGTTAGAATGATAAAACTTTAGATGCTACTCATTCATGTTGCAGTTGAACATATGAACATTTTGATAATTTTAATATTTAACTAAATAGATTTAATTAGGTATTCACTACTACAAGGTAGCTCAATGGCCTTAATTTTTTTCCCTGGCTTTGGCACACATGACTTAGTCTGAATACTGTTAGATAGTTTTAGTTTTTAAATTTTTATATTGAATGAAAATATCTATGCTAATATACTCTACCTCATTCTCTCCTAGTTAAACTTTTTGCCACTTTGGGAACATTGTAATCAAACCACTTTCACCTCTTTCAAAGTGGATATAGATCCACGAAGGTGAACTACAGAAGATTAGATTTATGAAAGCTGATGCTCTAATTCACTGGAATGTTGTGACACTAGTTGAGATCAATTAATTTGTAGCCTATATGTTAGCTATATGTCCCATAGCTAACGAGGAGCAATGGTGCTGCTGCCTTGAAAAGTTCTAGTGCAGACATAGAGAAAAGTCAAAGACAAATATCAACTGCTTCATTACCTTATTCAGTTCTCTCAAAAGGACACCCCCCCCAAGGTGAATCATCTTAAAGAAGGATAGCATCCCAACATACTGTATTTACTTTTTTGTTAAAAAATAATTTTTGCCAAGTATTACTAAAATTTTACATCTCCATATGTTTTTTATATCAAAACATAAATGCTTAACAGGAAAGGATAAACATTTTTTATAAATACAACATTTTATAAATGAAAAGTAATGGATTACTTATGAATCATTTTACATACAAAATACGATTCTGTATGTAAAGTTTCATAATTTCATATTCAGTAGCAGTGGATTCGTTTTTTGGTAAACCATCTCATTTGCCTTGCTTCAAGGGTAAATTTCTACAACACAGTTTTCCAACCTCAAGCAATATCCCACTGCCATTGAGTTGATACAAACTCATAGCTTTAGGAGACCTTAAAAAGATAATTGCCTCATAATCATATTGAGTTGTCAAAAAGTTATTTGTATTAGGTACACTTTTTGATCATGCAGTTTTTGTCTGCTTGGTGATTCTACTATGGCTACTCAAGATATTTCCTGATTGCTTTGATGTGTTACTTCATATGATAAAATCTTAATAAAAATGCACGTTGCCATAATAGTGCTATGGCAAGCCTTTCTTTGCCATGCAGTATGAAAAAGTTCTAAATGCCATTATGTGATTAAGCAGTGAGGCACAACAGGTTAAATTACATTGTGAAGTTCTATAATAGGTATTGAAATTACCTGTTAATATTACACCCAGGAGTATCTCGGAGGTTTTATACATGACAATTTCACAGGGTAATAAAAAAAGAATAAATGAAGTCATTAAAAAACATTTTTCTTAGGTAACTTTAAATGCTTTCCTTCACCCCATGTGCAGTCATTAAATCTAATGTATTTTTCTGGGGGAAATATTTCATATAGATCTTCTAGGTTTTTGTTTTGGGGGGAGGATTTTCTTCTTTACTTTAACTCAAATTTGTTAAATATTACTTACTTAAATATGGCTTCAAATCTTACTTACTTGAAAAATAATGGAAGCAATTACCTTCAACTCAATTTTTAAGATGTCAGTTTATCAATCATTATAATGCATGCTTGATTTTTTTCATAATGAATTTGACTCTGATATATCCATCTTTTCCCAACCTTCAAGTTGCTGTAGTGCTTTGCAGAATCTTTTGTGCTTCAGCTGATGAGAGAGAGAGCTTCCAGAGTGAATGACAAGAATTGCTTTAAACAGAAGAGGAAAAAAGCAGGGTAAGAGGGCCAAAGGGCATTTCACTTGAAAGCATCAGCTACTCCCTAAGATTGTAAGAAGGGAGTTCAAAAAATCATGGGAAATTTCTATTATCCTTCATTGCATTTCTCCATAAACTTTTTTGAAGCCCCTTTATATAAGAATATCACAATTTAAATATTTTGACATGATCTTTGGTTATACAAAGTAACAATTATTATATATCTAAAAAATGACAGCAGACCTGTGAATACATTCATAACTATAAATATAGATATATATAGATATATATATATTACTTAAAAGTTGGACCCAAAAGATTTCTGGCATTTCAGGTCAGCTAAATTTTTACTTCTCTGTCTCAATATCTGTTTTTATAGAAACTGACCTAGGGAAACACATTGAAGTGCAAAAGCATTATGTGAAAGAAGCAAAGGATGCTAGAAGGGGATACAGAAGTGAAAAAGAAAAGGTAAGTCGATTAATAAAATGTGCACGATAAATCAAGCACCTACTCCAGCGGTCAAGTAGAGAATAATCACATTGTGAACCTCTGGAAACCAATGACTGGCACACAATTCCGAAAAGTCTTTCATAATAGGCAGACCCTGGAGTGTAATACAGAACCTCCAGCGAGAAATTTGGTGATACTGCTCAAGTGAAGATGTAGGCATTCATTTGGGATTATTTCTAGATTCTCCGGAAAAGGTGGACAAATGATCTTCTGTTGTTGAAGAAATAAAGGCCAGGGGCAAGCAGATGTTAATGCTGGCCCTTGGAAGTTGGAGGGAACACCAAAGAAAACCCAAACATTGAGAACTAGTCCTGCCAGTGTCTGCTACCTTACCAACGCACTGTAGCATTTTTGCTAACTGCATTATATTGTTGAATTTTCCATTATTTAAAATTTAATAATAATGTTTCCTCAATTTCAACAAGGATACTGAAAAATTTTAATCAACACAGGATTTTTTTTTTGCAGAAATTATACTACCTCATAAGTGGAGGACATACTTAATAACCCTCCTTGCTCATATGCAGCCTGTGATTGATCCCTGGATTATCTTATACAAATCATGGGGTCAGCTTCCACCTATGATCATGATCCTTGAATTCAATCACATCCTGATCATTTCCCCCTGAGTTTCAATTATTTGTCTTATTTCATTGCGGCTACCTAATGTCTTAAATGAAAGCTTATGATGTTAGGTGCTACGGAGTTGGGTTTGAATGAACACCACTCTCACGTTGTTCTCAGGTTTGGGCACCCATTTTTGGAGCCACTGCATCAAGGGTCTTCCTCTTTTGTGTAGCTGCTCTGCTTTACCAGCATGATGTCCCTTCTCAGGGGCTACCCTCTCCTGAGAACATGTCCACAGTACGTGACAGGAAGTCTTGCCATTCTTGCTTCCAAGGAGCATCCTGACTGTACGTCATAAAAGAGAATTCTTTTGGTAGTCTATATTACTGCCAATATTCTTTGTTAGCACATCCTTCAAACACATGGATTCTTCTTTAGTCTTCCTTATTCCATGATCAACTTTCATAAGCATAAAAGATGATTCAACATGCCATGTCTTGGCTCATGGTTCTTAATGACATAGACTGTGCTGAAAGTATTCCTGTGCAATTGACTTTGGAATATATTACCTCATTTAACACTACTCCCAGGAAGCCAGAGTGGATATTGGCACTATTACAATTTCACAATGAAGGGACAGGGTCAGTATTTTATTTAAATGTATTAATATGTAATCTAGATAGTCTATCTATACTTTGTACTATATATGCATATATTGTATATATGTGTAATATATATACATCAAATTAGATACATTCATATATATACTACATATTACATAATATGTAGTATAAGTAACCCATACAATACTTAACATGTAGTATATATAGTAATCTATATAATGTACTTATATAGTATGTTTGTACTACATATGCCATAAATATGATATAAAAATAGTATACATATAATACATATACTATACAGGTGTTGTATATAGTTGGAGCTTCTTCCTTCAGCATCACTGATTCTTGCTCATGTGCTACCTTCTGAAATGGTGCAAGGTGAACTAGTTCTTTGAGTTACAGTGACTGTGTGTTCCTTCCATTTCTTTAGAATCTTCTTGCATCATTCAATATTTTGCTCATAGATTATTTTAATATTGTAACTCGAGGCTTGAGTTTTTTCTTAAGTTCTTTCCGTTTAAGATATGCTAGGTGTGTCCTTCCCTTTGGGTTTTTTAATTATAAGTCTCTGCATATTTTTTAATAATCTTTGTTTTTGTCTTCTTGAGCCATCTTTTGAAATTTTCTATTCAGCTCTTTGATGTCATGTCTTCCATTTGCTTTAGCTTCTCTATGATTGAGAGCAAACTTCAGAGTCTCTTCTCACATCCACTTTGATCTTCTCTTTCTTTCCTGTCTTTGTAATGACCTTCAGCTTTCTTCTTGAATGACGTTCTAGACATTTTCCCACCGCTCATCAGGTCTTTGGGCCATTAGTGTTTACTGAGTCAAATCTGTTCTTGAGCTGTTCTCCAAATGCAGGTAGGATAAACTGAAGTTTGTATCTTGGTTCTTGCGGACTTGTTTTCATTTTCTTTAGCTTTATCTTGAACTTACATATGAGCAATTGATGGTCTGTTCCTCAGTCAGCCCCTGTCCTGCTTTTAGCTGCTGAAAGTGGACTTCTCTACCATGACTTTCTAATTGGCTTTCTGTGTATCCCATATGAAGACTCCATGTAGATAGTCACCTTTTGTACTGTAGCAAAAGTTATTTATTATGAACAAGTCATTGGTCTTGCAAAATTCTGACATGGGATCCCAGCTTCATTTCTATCCCCAATAGTTTCCAACTACTCTCCTTTCCTCTTTATTTCCCACTTTTGCATTCCAATGTCCAATTATTATCAATGCATCTTGATTCTATGTGTGATCAATTTCAGACTGGAGATGTCAATAGAATTTTTCAATATTCTATCACTAGCTTTTGTAGTTGGTGCATAAATTTGAATAGTGGTTGTGTTGATTGGATTTCCCTGAAGGCAGATATATAAAGTCCTATCATGTTGTACTTCATGATTGACTTTGTGATATTATTTTTGACAATGAATGCCATGCCATTCCATTGAGTATGTCATTCCCCAAATAGTAAATCATATAGTTTCTGATCCAAATGTCAATTTCAACTCACTGATCCCTAGGATATTGGTCTTTCTGTGTTCCAGTTCCTTTTTGATGATTTTTATTTTTCCTAGAGTGATACTTTGCCCATTCCAAATTCTGAGCAGTAGCAGATTTTTGCAGCTGTATAAATCTTGCGTAATGGTTTATACTACCAGTATTGCTCTTAAACGTTTGTTTATATTCATTATCTAGCAAACAACAGCACATATGAGGTGCTCAATGACTGCAGAATTTTTAAAAAATGTATTCATCTTTCTCCGAAAACCAAGATTGCCTTGTCGCTCTGTTTTTGCCATCCATGTGCATATAAAAGCTGCTTCACTTGAAGGCTGGCAAAATGAAGATCAACCTTTATAGGAGTATTTTCTAGAAAATAGTGCATCATAAAGGACGGTGTTACCATTGTGTTAAGTCCTGGCGTCACTCCCAATTACAACCTTATGGATATTCTTCTGCACAAAGCCATACAGGACCCTTGCAGTTGTGGTTGTTAGGTGCCTTCAAGTCTGGTATGACTCATAGTGACCCTATGAACAACTGAAAATAACAAAATAACAAAAACAGAATCTGGTCCTTTACCAGTCTCATACTTGTAGCTATGTTTAAGCTTAGTGTTGCAGCCACTGTGCCAATCCATTGTCTCTCTTTTTTGCTGAACTCCCACTTTGCCAACCATGATGTATTTTTCCAGGGACAGTTCTCACCTGATAATATGTCAAAGTACATGCGAGGAAGCCTTGCTATCCTTTAGTCCATGGAACAATCTGGCTGTATATCTTCCAAGACAGATTTATGTATCCTTCTGGCAGTCCATGGGACTGTTGATAGTATTTTCCATATTCATAATTCAAATGTATCACTTTTTATGTTTTCTTTCTCATACATTGTACAATTTACACATGCAAATTAAAAATTTTGAAATACCATGGCTTGGGTCAAGTGCATCTTAGTCTTCAAATTAATATCTTTACTCTTCAATATTGTAAAGAGGAATATTTACCAAATAAAAAGCATCCTTTGATTTCCTGATTGCTGATTCCATGAGCATTGACTGATAATTGTTTCCCTAGAAAACTCTACCTAACACACTAAACATTATATATTCTTTTCAGGGGTGGGAAGATGTTGACAGGATTGTAGGATGATGAGAATATGTGAAGGGGCAAGATGGTCTGAGGTAGAAGTATTTATGTGTGAACTCCTGAGCTGCTATTAGAACCTATTGACCGAGTTTGGAATGGCTGGGGCTGAGTTTATCTGAACTCAACCAGATGGGGAAAAATGTTTGATGTGTGAGCTGGTGTGCATTGCTTATAGGCTTGATGGATAGCCAACTGGAGATTTGACTTTGGTTATGGATGCAAAGGCCAGATCACAACTAGAAGGAAGATTTGTCACATAAAAGAACATGTTTGTCTTTTCAGAGCTGTTCAGAATGAGCATTTTAAAAATTGGATATACAAAATATGAGTGATAAAGGCATGAAGGGTCTGACTTCCAAACTGTCATGGTGTCTTTAGTCACAAATAAGTGGATCAGGGTAGGATCCCCACTGAATTATTTTCTCTTTTCCTACTAGGTCTAAGAAGAGAGAGTACAGGGTCAGGAGATGCTTAAAGGATTATAGAATTCAGGTGTGAATGACTGTTACTAAAATTGCAATTGTTAGGCAAAAATATTTTTGTTTCGTTAACTAATAAAAGATATAAAGGGGGTTGGGGAATTTTTTATTATACACATGTTAGTTGTTGTCTGGTAGGTGCAACAATAATTTAATGATTATCTTTGTTGGGAGATAATGTATAGTTATAGAGATGCATATTGGTTTCAAGTAGATTTGATATCAACTTGATGCATGCATCTATGTGAAGATAGGGATAGAGTCCAACCTTCAATCAAGAAACATCTGGATGATATCTCCTAGGAGTAATGGCTTTTTTTATAAAAGATACTGTAAAGAATTTTTATCTCTTTTGCCCCTTGTCACCCTCCTGCATGCCAGGAATCTGTGTTTGGCGCTGGGGCCAGTGCATAAATGGACTGGCGCTGTGTTTGGCGCTGGGCCAGTGCATAAATCCCAACTTGGATTCGTGTATGCTACGAATCCAACAGAATAAAACAGAAAAGGAACTGTTGGAAGAAAATGTCCTCAATATCACAAAGGATAACCATGCAGGAAACAAAGAACACCAAATAGATTAAACGCCCCCCCCACACACACACAAAACAACAAACATCAAGGCATACAGTAGTCAAAGTTTCCAATTTCACATAAAAGGAGAGAACCATGAGAATAGCTGGGGAGAAGAAAGCAGGCGCACAGATGGAGGTAAACAGATACGAATAGGCTCAGACCTCTCAGCAGGGACCATGCAGGAAAAAGAAACTGGATCAACATACCTGCATGATACGATCACTGAAGACAAGTCGCTGCATAAGTAAACAGAGTGAAGAAAGCTGATGGTGCCCAGCTATCAAAAGAGATAGCGTCTGGGGTCTTAAAGGCTTGAATGTTAACAAGCAGCCATATAACTCAGAAGCAACAAAGCCCACATGGAAAAAGCACACCGGCCTGTGTGATCACAAGGTGTCGAAGGGATCAGGTATCAGGCATCATCAGAACAAAAAATCCTACCACAGTGAATGAAGGCGGGGAGTGCGGAGTGAAGACCCAAAGCCCATTTGTAGGCCACTGGAGATGCCCTTGCAGAGGGGTCTCAGGGAGGAGATGAGCCAGACAGGGTGCTATGTAGCAACGATGAAAAATACAATTTTCCTCTAGTTCCTAAATGCTTCTTCCACCCCCCACTATCATGATCCGAATTCTACCTTGCAAGTCTGGCTAGACCAGTGGGTGTACACTGGTACAGATAGGAACTGGAAACACAGGGAATCCAGAGCGGATAATCCCTTCAGGACCAGTGGTGTGAGTGGTGATACTGGGAGTGTAGAGGGAGAGAAGAGATGACAAAATAATAATTTATAAATTATCAAGGGCTCATGAGGGAGGGGGTAGCGGGGAGGGAGGGGAAAAATGAGGACCTGATGCCAGGGGCTTAAGTGGAGAGCAAATGTTTTGAGAATGATGAGGGCAATGAATGTATAAATATGCTTTACACAATTGATGTATGTATGGATTGTGATAAGAGTTGTATGAGCCCCTAATAAAATGATTAAAAAATAAATTAATTAAATAAACTAAAAAATAAATTTCATTATCAGCATTGGGTATATGGTACCATTGAATAAAAAGTAATCAACAGTAAAAAAAATAAGAAAGTTGAAAGACAAGAACTGCAATTCCCAAACCATTTTATCCAGCAAAGTTTTCCATCAAAATTTTTTTTAAAAAATTTCTCAAAGAAGGATTTAGAAAAGTAATTAAAAAACAACAACAGCATTACAAAAAAATACTATCTGGTTCTTTCTGGGGAGTAAACCAATAATTGGAATACTCAAATATGAGACCACAGTGTGCAGTACCACCCAGAAATTAACACACTGAAATGAGTGCCCAAAACATTACAGATCTAGCACAGAAATGTAAGATGCAAATAAACTCCTCACACACATATTCCACCCCATAAATGAGGGAGGAATGGAAATATTAAGCACAAAGAGTCCACTAAACTGCTCCATCCCCTGACTGCAGGAATAGAAATGGGAACTTCTCAGATGCGTGCCTACAGACACGAATGCTGGAGACTAAATTATTCTAAAGGGGAGTATGAGTCATCAGGTAAGTGGGGCCTGGGATATGTAACCCTGCAAGAAATGAGGACTGGACTGATGACTTATTACATGTCCTCTCAATTTAACAGAAAGCTATTCATCTGCTCAATGTCAGGATCCCTGTCAGACTTTTGACTATCTGCATATGTTTCTTTTACTTATTTTGGTGTTTATGTAAGATAGGCAGGATAAGCATGTTTACAGAGACAGCAACTGGACTGACAGGTCCTGGGGGGCATGGGATGGATGGAGGTGGGGGGAGTGCATGGTGAGCCAATAATGATGGGTACAGGTGAATAGTAAGTGTTCAAAAATTGATGGCAAGGAGGGTAGAGTGTTTGTTTGTGCTTAATCAAATTGTATCAGAGAGGAATTAATGACTGATGAAAGTGGGTAAACATAATAGTGGGACAAGAGGAAAGAATGAAAAATACTTATATATACATGTATATGAAATATATAAATATATGTGTACTTGTTAATGTGAATATATAAATATGTGCACTTGTTAAGGTGAATATATAAATATATGTGCACTTGTTTAAATATGTGTATATATGCAAAAGCAACAAGGAAGCAGATAGACTTAGGGTCTTTAATTAAATCTTACCTTAGTAAATAAATGGTTTGTTCTAATAATGTGGCATTGTATAATACTCACCTTTCTGACAGGATTGGTGAAGACAAAGTGAGTAAATATGCAAATGTGGTGAAGAAAACTGATGGTGCCCAGCTATTAAAAGATATAGCCTCTGTGGTCTTGCAGACTTGTAGTTAAACAAACGGCCATCTAACAGGAATGCAACAAAGCCTACCAGGACGCTTATTAAATTTGAACCCATTGTTGAAGCCATTGTGTCAATCTATCTCTTAGAGGGCTGCCCTCTTTTTTGCTGCTCTTTCAATTTATCATGCATAATGTCCTTCTCCGTGAACTCTCTTGGCAACATGTCCAAAGTAAGTAAGATGAAATTTCACTTCACCATTCTGGTTCTGCTTCTCCCAAGACAGATTGATTGATTGATTGATTGATTGATTGATTGATTGATTGATTTGGAAGAAGCAGACCTACCTATGTGAGGTGTTGATGGGAAGAGGTATAGGAAATTAAAAAGCAAGCAACCAAATCAATGTGAAGGGGCGTGAATGTAGTGGAGACGCAAAACCTACCTGTAAGATAATTAGATAGTCCCTCTCATGAGGATCACACAAAAGGGATGATAAATCCAAGGGTTGGTATAGTGCTGATGAACCATATAACTATCCTCTGATTCTATCTCCACTTACTATTATGGCTTTTATTTGTTGAACCTCATTAATCATGCTAGACATTTGTATGTTCTTTGTATATTTAAGATCACATATGGGCCCAAGAAAGTCCCTTGAAATTCATCAATGAAATCCTCAAAGAGATGAAAAGAGAAATCACCTGATCAATAATAATAGTAGGTGACTTCAATAAACCACTCTCAAAGAAAATTAGACCAAGGTAAGAAATTCAATAAAGAAATGGAAGAGCTCACTAAACAACATAATTGAACAACTGGATATTTACAGAACTCTTTAACCAACAGCAAACACACACACACACATTCTTCTCCAATGCACACGGCTCATATTCTAATATAGACCACATACTGGACCATAACTCAAGCCTGAGATTATTCAAACACATAGAGATCATTCAAACATCTTCCCCAACAACAGTGCCATAAAACTGGAAATCAACAATAGAAAGAATGAAAAAACAAAGACAACACTTGGAGACTCAATCACACACTACTCAAAAAAAGACTGTTTTGAAAAGGATTATGACAGCATCCTTTGTACAAATGTGCTTGATACAATGGATGTATGGATTGTTATTAGAGCTGTAAGAGCCCCCAATAAAATGATGTATTAAAGGGAAAAAAAGCTAAGAACAACAAATACTGGAGAAGTTTTGGTGACATTAGAACCCTTATCCACTGCTGGTGGACTGTTAATATGTACAGCCACTGTGGACAGCAATATGGTGATTCCTAAAACAGATGATAATTCAAATATATGACCCAGCAATAC
This sequence comes from Echinops telfairi, assembly GCF_000313985.2. Classification (NCBI taxonomy): domain Eukaryota; kingdom Metazoa; phylum Chordata; class Mammalia; order Afrosoricida; family Tenrecidae; genus Echinops; species Echinops telfairi. The sequence continues at coordinate 51,886,372 of NW_022107431.1, read as the reverse complement.
CATTACTGGGCATAGAACCCCAAGAAATAAACAGATTATAAAAAAATGTATGTTCCCCCATGTTCATTGCAGCACAGTTCACAATAGCAAGAAGTTGGAAAGAGACTAAATTCCCATCAGTAGAAGATTGGATAAAAAAAAATGTTTTAAAAACCTCCGGTATATACATCCAATTGATTGCTACACATTCCTGTAAAACAGTGGTGAAGCTGTGAAACACCCCAAGATATGGAGGGATCTGGAAGACATGATGCTGAATGAAGTTCGGGAAGCACAAAAGGACAAATTCTGTATGAGTCTACTGCTATAGGAACAGCAGCAGACGGGCACAAGCTCAGGCTGGAGGGCATCCAATCTGCTGGGCAGGGGGACCAGACAACCTGGTAGAGAGCCTGACTGGTGGGAATGAAACATACACTATCTGCTCTAGGTAAGTATTTTGAAGGTCCTCGCAGACAGGTAGACAGCCCTGTCAAAGAGATGAGGGATGCTAATGGGAAAAACAAATCAGGAGAGGCAAAAGGGGGCAATCATGTCTAGCCCTATAAAGCCAAGTGTGACGTTTTTGTAACATTTAATTAAATGTATACATTAATATATATATATTGATAATTATGAAAGTAAAGAATAAAAACAAGCAAAATGTTTTTCCTGAAATTAAAAATTCAGGTGTTGTAGGGCTAGGGGAACACAAATGCATGTCTGTTGTAGACAAAACAGAGAATCCACCTCCTTTTGGGGGAGAATGACTGAAAATGCTTTTGGAGACCCTCAGGCAGAGGTTCTCAACTTGTGGGTTGTGTCCCCTTTGGGAGTCAAACCACCTTTTCACAGGGGTTACCCAACTCATAACAGTATCAAAATTACAGTTATGAAGTAGCAATGAAAATAAGTTTACGGTTGGTTGGGTCACCACAACATGAGGAACTGTATTAAAGGGTTGCGGCATTAGGAAGGTTGAGAACCACTGCCGTAAGCAGTGGAGTGTCCCTGGTCCCCAGGATGCACCCACATTGACCCTAGCTTCTGGGTGCATCCTGGGGACCCAGGCCTGGTGCCACAGAATGCTAGGACATTGACTCCTGTATCTTCAAGGTGCATGGCCTGCTCCAGAGGCTGCATCAACCCTGAGTGCACTGAACTTGGCCTCAGACAAACTTGTAACCTGAGGACTTAAGTCCAAAATACATGGTGTCTGAGGGATTGGAAGACCACTGTACCAAGTTTGTTGAACTGACATGGTCTTGCTACATTAATGCCTTATATGCTATATTAAGATACATATTATACTGGCAAACTGTAACGGACATCCTCAGTGATTATTATTGTAAAATTTCCCTGACAATTAACCCCATTGTTTGTGTAAATAGCACCCAGCTATGAGAGGATGGATTCTGCACAAGGGAAGATTCAAGTACTCTTGAATTTGTGTTACATGTCTTTCTGTTTTCCAGTATGTGAATACCAGGATTTACTAACCTATAGGGACAGCAAGTAGAGTAAAGGTTTTTTTTGGGGGGTGCAGTGGTGGGGCGGGGTGGGCCGGGGTAGAGAGAGACAATGTCAAGGCATCCAGGAAGGAAAAGCATGTTTGGGAATTGGTTGGGTAGTAATTGTACAATATTGCTTTACGTGACTGAACTATGGAATGATATGATTTATATATTAACTGCCAATTATCTATATATATGAAATTATGGTATGAATCAATTTGATTTATTAGACCAAAAAGTTAAGTTGATTAATTCAAGCAAGAGAACGTGGAATGCTTATATGATGCACATGTCATTGAGATGTGATTATGATATTTGAAAAAAATCCACTTTTTATCAAGTTAATCTGAAAAAAAATTGCAACAAAATAATGAAGTCTGTATACTTACTAGAAAGTATTGTACTTGTTTACAAGAGACAGACTCATTGAGTGGAAATGCATATTAATTTGATTTTGTTTTCTGCTTTTCCTACTGAGAGGGTAGATCAGCTACATTCTTTATTAGTGTTGCTAAAAAAAAAAGAATGTGACAAGGATTTATTATCTTTAAATGAAAATGTCAGTATTATCAATGCTTGATTCTTAGTATCTTTGACACCAACATTTAAGCTCATTTTTGATGGGGAATAATTTATTTTCTAAATCATCACCATTCATTTAAATTATGAGATGATATTTCCAATTTACATGATAAAAGTCTATAAGCATATGATGTTACCAGTTCCTTTTCAGAATTATTAAAATGCAATTAAGATATTTATCTCAAGAAAAATTTGTCTAAAAAGCTTTGCGGGGAGTATAATACTATTTTTACATTTCTTATATCACTTAATGTTTGTGTTAGGCAGGGTAGACTAGAGAAACAAATCCATGGAGACTCATATGTGCATAAGAAAGAGATTTATGTACAAGAGCAATTGAATGTTAAGAAAACGTCCCAGCCCAGTCCAGATCAAGTCTGTAAATCCAATCAATATTAGCCCATATGTCCAATACCAATCTATAAAGTCCTCTTCAGACTCACAAAATACATGCAATGATGCCGAATGCAGGAAGATCACAGACCAGTGGGTTAGAAGTTTTGTGGATCAAGTGGTGTTATAAGCTCTACGTGGCTTCTGTGGCTCCAGAGGTCGGTTGCATCACGGTAGGTCCCTGTGGCTTCTCCAGCTCACAGGGCATAGTGCCATATGTCTTGTCAGTAAAGCGTGCATCAGGTAATGAACCAAGAGATAGAGAGAGTCTGTCTCCCACCCACAAAGAGGAAATCCAGGAATTCCCAGAATTCTCAGGAGAAGGCCAGGCCCACAACAGAGACCTCATTGTCTATGATCTGATTGAGAGACTCGATTTCACCGCTTCACTCTTAATCCTCTCAAGTCCCAAATTGACACCGGATTATGCACCTACCACAATGTCTAGTATATTTTTCTAAATCAAGCTTTCTTATATATTGGGTTAAATTTTTTACAAAGATATCCAAACATAGTATATTTTCCATGCCTCTTTGTCATCATCATTCCATCCTTTTTCATGCCTGTTTTAGAAGCTTAAAGCGAGTGAATGTTTTTTTTTAACTCCTCCTGAAACTGACTGCATTTTCCACAGCAGGCAACATCTATGATTGTGAATTCTCTAGAGTTTAGGTGCTTTTCCATATCAACCAGTGTATCTACGTTGTTTTACATAATGAGAGAGCTGTCAATCTCCACCATATTTCTGACATTTCTTGACAACTTGCATTGTTTCTTCTCAGCTACATACACACCCTTATTAAATCAGTTTCTCTTTCAGAATAATTCCCCAAATCAATGGCAATTAGATTAGAAAATCAAAGAACTATATTATTTTCCGTGGACCTTTTATTTCTTGTTAAATATAGAAAAGCTGTCCTAATGTCATCATTTTACAATTTGCTCTTCGTGCAAATGAGTATGGAAGGGACAAAAGGCTTTAGATAATGTTCCTTGTCATTTTTATTTATCATCAACTAGAGGAGTGGCTATTGGAATTAGTGTTTATGAAGTACTTTTATGAGAGAGATTTAATGTGGATTTGTGGTGATTTTTTTATGGTGATTTGCTCCCTCGTCTACAGTATTATTACAAAGACAACAATGAATTCTCTGGAAATTGTCTGCGTCAATAGGTTATAAAAACACTAATTGGTGATTCCAAATACTTATTTCATTGGACATTTGTTACAAATAAGAAACAGTGTTTGTTGGTAGACTATATGGTTTATTTAATTAATTGTTGCTCATATTTATTTTAATAAAAATTCAGTTGAAAAAAATAGTTTCTACTGTGGAATGACATACCATTTTAGAAAAAAACCAAAAGCCACAATTTACAGATTTTTAAGTACAGGTAGAATGATAAATGCAATTATCCAATACCTCAGTCTTTCCTTTGAATTGCTCAAAGAATAAACAGATTACTATTGCATGTCACTGAGATCTAGATGTAGGTTGTTTGTTCTGCATGTTGTTACCTATCCTGATGAATTAACACTTAGCCTGAACCCTGATTCATACAATCTCACTTGGTCTTTTTATGGTTTAATTGGGCTATGCAAAGGAGAAACAGGTAATATACGACATAAAATTCATTAACTTCTGTATGTAAAATAAAGTGGAAGCCAATACCATAAAAATACAAAATATATTTTGATTTTTGTTCAGGTTGGGGAAGTTATATTTCCTATAAATTTAGAAAAATAAGTAGATCAATTGTATTCATACATAATTAATAAAATTCCAGACATAGATTGTTTAAATAAAAGAGAAAATACATAAAGAAAAGAAGAACTAAGATTTTAAAATAGATCCCTGGAAGGTTTCTACTTAATATTACAAAGCAAAGGAAGAGTTTTTAAAGTAAATGTAGTAATAAATTAGTAAATTAGGAGGGTAAATCAGAGAGTTCACAGGACAGAAAATTCAGAAGTATGGTTCACTATTCTGTTTGCATGACCAGCATCAGCAGGTTAGGAGAAAAGGTGTTCTTGAAGAGGTCATTAGACACTGTTACAGGTGTGTTCTTCTCAAAACCAATTTGGAGCAAGGTTGGGGAAAATAAATGGAAATAGCAAGTAAGGAATATGTGCTTTAAACATGTAGCATTCAAAGGAAAATAACATGAGAACAATAAATGGAAAGAGTGAATAAGCCAAGTGAGGTATTTTCAAAAGATCACTAGAAATGCATGAAAGCAGAAAGTAACCACAGAAGTTGTTCTGAAAGGGAAAGTGGATGCTGGAAATAACCATGCCATAGGTGAAAAAAAGATGGCTGAAAGATGATGGTATGGGGCAATCTAAGACACAAGGATGATAAAGGAACGACCGTAAAATAAAGCAGACCAGGGTAAAGAAGCAGGGAGCAGCTGATAATTTAGAAAGTTGTTGAAGTCAAACTAATTCCTGTAAAAAATAGCCTTTTAGTCTTTATATCCCCTAATTAGTCTATTATAACTATGAATTCTGTTTTCTGTTCATGAAACTTTTATATGTATATACTTTTATATGTATAACTTTTACTGATCTAACTGGATGGTAACAGTTAATTTTAAACACGCTTTCTATGAAATATAAAATACATGAATTTTAAACACATTTTTCTATGCAATATAAAATACATGTATTGGACTTGACTGGAGGACACTCCTAGAGGTCGACAAACAGACTTTGATCTATTTACAGGTTTTTCTTTTTCTTTTTAATTAATTAATTTATTATATTTTGGTCATTGGTTTTCTTTGTTGCTGTCCTCATTGTGTTCTCTTTTATCACTTTGTCTTGCTATGTCTTGTTTTTGTGTGCATGTTATTATCTCTGCAGGTCTTTCTAGATAAGATAGGCTGGATGAACAGTCTGGAGGAGGAAACAATGGGACTGATGGTTCCGGGGGAACATGGGAGAGAGGGAGGTGGGGGAAAGGAGGTGGTGTTGACCAGCTCAGGGACAAGGGAACAACAAGTGATCTAAACTTAGTGGCAAGGAGGTTGTGAGAGGACTGGTAGGGATTCATCAAGGGTAATGTAACCGAGAGAAATTACTGAACCACAAATGAAGGCTGAGCATGACAGTGGGACAAGAGGAAAGTAAAAGGAAATAGAGGAAAGACATAGGAGACAAAGGGTATTTATAGAGCCTAAAACAGGCATGTACATAAGTAAATACATTTATATAGAATGATGGGGAAATAGATCTATGTGCGTATATTTATAGGTTTAGTATTAAGGCAGAAGATGGACACTAGACCTCCATTCAAGGACTTACTCAATGGAAGACCACTTTGTTCTATTAAATTAGCATTCCATAATGCAAACCTTCCTGACACGACCACTGAAGACAAATGTCTGCATAAGCAAATGTGGTGAATAAAGCTGATGGTGCCCGGCTATCAATATATACCATCTGGGGTCTTAAATGTTTGCAGGTAAACAAGCAGCCATCAAGCTCAGAAGCAACAAAGCCCACATGGAATAAGCACGCTAGCCTGTGTGATGACAAGGAGTCGAAGGGAACAGGTATCAGGCATCAAAGAACAAAAAATCATATCATTGTGTTCCTACCTTCCCAATATGATCGCTGAAGACAAATGTGTGCATAAACAGATGTGGTAAAGAAAGCTGATGGTGCCTGGCTATCAAAAGATATAGTGTCTGGGGTCTTAAATGCTTGAAGATAATCAAGCAGCCATCTAGCTCAGGAGCAACAAAGCCTATGTGGAAGAAGCACACCAGCCTGCGTGACCATGAGATGTTGATGGAATCAGGTATCAGGCATCAAAGAACAAAAAACTCATATCATTGTAAATGAAGGGGAGTGCAGAGTGGAGATGCAAAGCCCATCTGTAGGTAATGGGACACCCCCTTACAGAAGGGTTGTGGGGAAGAAATGAGTCAGTCAGGGTGCAGTGTAGCAATGAGGAAACATATAACTTTCTCTAATTCTTAAATGCTTCCTCCCCCCACACTATCATGATCACAATTCTACCTTACAAACTGGTTAAACAAGAGGATGTACACTGGTACAGATAGGAACCACCGGAAACACAGGGAATCCAGGACAGATGATCCCTTCAGAATCAGTGGTGAGAGTGGTGATACCGGAGGGTCGAGGGAAGGTGGGGTAGAAAGGGGCAACCGATTATAAGGATATACATGTAACCTCCCCCCTAGGGGATGGACAACAGGAAAGTGGGTGAAGGGAGATGTTGTACAGTGTAAGACATGACAAAATAATAATAATTTATAAATTATCAAGGGTTCATGAGGGAGGGGGGAGGGGGGAGCGAGGGGGGGAAATAAGGAGCTGATACCAAGGGCTTAGGTGGAAAGCAAATATTTTGAGAATGATGAGGACAACGGATGTACAAATGTGCTTGACACAATGGATGGATCGATGAATGGATTGTGATAAGAGTTGTATGAGCCTCCAATAGAATGATTTTTTTTTAATTACTCATGTGTATAGATTAAGAAATACCTCCACCAAACTACCTCAAAATTAACCAAAGACTTCAAATTGAAGATAGTAGTCCACAAGAGTGGGAAAAGAAATCAAGGATGGAGTGAAGGATAAACTATCCTTGGGGTTGACTAGTAGTTCAAACTGTTGAATACCAAGGTGATGATCTGAAGTGTAACATCTACCTAATTTACAATTTAAAACATTTAATGCCTCAAAAATGTAAGTGTTAAACCTAATACCTTATAATTCCTGAAGGAAAACATTGGGAATATGATAACAAATATAACAAAAAATTAAATATAAAATAAATTATTGGGAATTCATAAAAAGTCTTATCCTCAAAAGACCTCATTTCAAGAGTAAATGGACAAAGTAACAAAAACTGATGATAGTAAATGTTGGCAAAGATGTGGGAAAATTGGAATGTGCATCCATTGCCTGTGGGAATGTAATATTTTATAGTCACTATCAAAATTATATGGTACATTCCCAAAATCACACACATATAAATATGAACTACACAATTATTCCAGAAGTCCCTCTCACAGACATACACAATAAAGCAACAACAACAAACTAATTGCTATTGTATCAGTACCATATCAGAATGGTCCTATAAGGCAGAATAGGACTTCCCCATAGGGTTTCCAGGGCTTCAAATTATGTGCAAGCAGATAACCACGTCTTTTTTCTAAAGAATGATCCATGAGTTCAAACCACTGAACTTTCAGTTAGCAGGGGTGTTTTAGACCCTCGGCCCCCATATCTCCATGTATATTATATATCTAAAAAACACAGCCAGTAATTTCATTGTGGCTCATAGTGACCTTAAATAGGCTATCTGACACTATAAATCCTTATGGGAATAGACAGTCTCATTTTCTCCCATGGAGCTGCTTGTGGAAGCTCATTGTCTAACCCACAGCATCACCAAGGTATATTTGTATATACCTTAGACACCCAAAAATAATAGCATGAATATACATTTGAGCATTTATTTTCACTCACTGTTTTATTTATAATACAGAAAAATGGAACAAACTGAAGAGTCCATCAGTGGAAAAGAATGGATCAGCAAATTGTGGCACATACAAACATAAAGAATAATGAAGAGTGTACAAAACACATTATAGCATGAATGGACCTAGAACACACAGTACTAAGTTAAATAAATAAATAAAACCTATAAAGATATATACTTGATTATTCCCATTTTATAAAAAGACAAGAATATATATATTTTATATATATTTATAGAGAGGGAAATCGAGAGGCACCTCTGTACAGTGGTGGTTTCCAATGTGGAAGGTGAGCATAATGAAATTATGCTCCAAATTATAGACTGCCCCCCTTCTTTTTTTTGTTTTGATTATCGTAAAAAGTGGCACCCAATAGGGACATAATGAATGCAGCACAACTGAAGTGAAAATGAGTGTTTGAGCACACCTCTTCTGGGTTCAATAACTCTTATTTTACCCATAGAACTCATCAGTATCACAACTAGAAGCTTTAGGTTTTTCGTTTGTTCTTTCAGCTTGAAAAATAGCAAACCTGTTCTGTTTTTGTTCTTGCTGTCTATCTCCAGACCTCTAAATTAAGTTGGGATATACTCAAGGTCATGTTTTGTCAATTTCTCATCAAGTTATTATAGTTTCTCAGTTTCAACCTGATCTTTGTTGTTGTTAGGTACTGATAGACAACAGAACAAAACACTTCCCAATCCTGCACCACCCTCACAATTGTTATGTCCACTGTTTTGACCACTGTGTCCATCCATATTGTTGAGTATTTTCCCGTCTTCCTCCTTTACCCTACCCCTCTACTTTACCAAGCAGGATGTACTTGTCCAAAGCACCTTAGGGAAAGTGCTACCATCCTTGCAGTGAAGGAGCATTCTCCCTGTACTTCTTCCAAAGCGGTTTGTTCTTTTGGCAGTCCACAGTCCATGGTACTTTTAAGATTCATCACCAGCACCATGATTCAAATGAATCTATTTTCCTTCCTTATTCAATGTCTGTCTTTCACATGCATATGAAGAGAGTGAAAATACCAGGGCTTGGGTCTGGTGCTCCTTGTTTCTCAAAGTAAAGTATTTCTTGCTTTAAACATTGTAGAGGTTTTGTCCACCAGATTTACCTAGTGCAATATGTCATTTGAACTCTTAACTGCTGCTTCCATGAGCATTGATTCTGGAAGTGTGTATGTTTATACTGAAAAACAACTGCTTCATACCTTGATATTTGTGAATAACTAAAGTTCCTCTGAATTTGAAACAATATTTTTAAATGACCCTTATATAATTCCTCTCAAAATATGATAAACTAATATAGTTGACTCTTGATTTGTAGTCATTCATGTAATTCCTTTTATTATGTCTCTATGAATTTCAGGAGATTATAGAGATCATTAAGTTACTGTGTTATTGTATGAATTCCTATTTTATCCAAGTACTAGAAGAGCATTCTTTTGTATATAGTAAAACATGTACTTTCAACAAGTTAAAAAGATTGGTTCAAAATACCCTGTTCTTTAGCTCTCATATTTAAACGACCTACATTTTACATGATTTAAGATCCCTGGAGGCATATGGTTCAGTGCTTGGCTTGTAACCAAGGACTTGGCAGTTCAAATCCATCCAGCTGCCCCGTGAGGGGGAGGACTGGAGTGCTGCCCCCTAACGATTATAGCCTTGAAAAGGCTTTTGGGCAATTGCTCTTCATCACTACAGTCCAAATAAATTTGAGGGTCTATGATAGCAAGTAGAAGATAGACATGGACAAGAATGATCCTGTTGTGATTTAGTTCAATAGAATCTGAAACTCCTTTTTTTAAAAAAAGACTTAATCTTAAGAATAATTAAAAGATTTAGTCTTAAGAAACTAAAAAGATTCTGGTAGTGCTCCTGGGTAAATATTGGAGATCTCTATGAGGTTATTGGTTCAAGCCTATCAGCTGCTCCACAAGAGAAAGTTAAAGGTATCTGCTCTCATAGAGATAGACAGCTAAAGTCCCTGTGAGTTATAACGGGATTGATGGCCATAGATTTGGTTTTTTTGGTTTGGTAGTGGGGAAGAAGAAACATTAAAAGACTGTTTCCTAAGTTCACAGCAGAAGAATTGTTTAATTCGGTAACCGAAAACTTGATTATATTACAAAGCAAACTATTTTACTAATAGGAATTTGACTTGGTGAGAGGCAGGGGGTGGGACCACTTAAGCAGTTACCCTTTGTGCTGTCTTTAAACAGCAGTCATACATATTTTCCCTACTCCTCTCCCATCCCTCGGGTAGAAATGAAAGAAACACAACATAATGAAGCATTAAGAATTAAGCTGCTTCATTTCAATCCCAATCCTGTGCCAGTTTCTGGAAAAATTCTCATAGCAGCACTTGCTACTACAAGATGATAAACATTTAGTCCTTAGTTTAATGAAATAGCTGGAACAGTGTCTTCGTATAAATCTATTGTCCCCAAATAAAGGCAGACAAATGAAGAGGTTCTGGCCAAGGGAGTGTCCGTCATGCTCCTTCTTTTCACGTGTCATGTCTGGCTATAGAAACCTGAGCTGTGTGTAATTAGTGTATAATTTATGAACGTTAGTTAATTCTGCTTATTTGTGTTTTTGTTTTTCAATTTCTTAATAGCTTTTTTCTCTATGCCTACTTCAAAGACTTCCCTCTTCCACAAAGTAACGATAAAATGTTACATCGCTTTGAATGGCATAGAATTTCTCCTTCAAAATTCCCTAAAGTTATGAATTAAAAGAAGACATAATTTTAGGGACTTAGAATGATAGCATTAATATATATACATATGTATATATGATAGTCCACTATTAAATAGTTGGCATTGTATGTCCTTGACCCAGATAATAACAATTCTGAATGACCAAAAATAGATTTTCTATAAATTAGAGCAATGGGACCTTGATTTTCCCATACAGGATTACCTCGGTTGTCCATGAAACTGCTTAATTATACTTTCAGATTTGTAATTCTTGTACAATATGGTTGAAACTTCTTACTTCCTCCCTATGTTCCACCTTCAGAGAATAGAATCTAAATTTAGGTGACTGGTGTGGTCTTTCATGAGCCATGATCTTCGACTGACAAGAGGAACGAAGGTTTCTTATGATAGGATGAGCACATAAAACATTTTATTTACATAGCAGTTCAAAATAAAAATAATACCTAATTCTGTTGGTAGATTTAATGTTAAAGTAAATTTATTCTTTAAGGAAGTTTTTTTTATGTGTGTGTGTAAATAGATAGGTAATTAAATTTAATTTCAATATTAGTGATATCACATGCAAAGAAAAATTTGCTGAAGATCATATAGCAATGATTGCAGGAAACCATTGTCAGGGACTCAGAACAAGGGATATCATTGCTGACATCAGATCTATCTTGGCTGAAAGCAGAGAATACCGGGAAGATAGCTACTTGTTCTTTTTTGAGTCTGTAAAGGCATTCAACTGTGTGGATAATAAAAAATAAAATAAAAAACCAACTATGGCTATCTTTGGAAAGAATGGGAAATCCAGAACACTTAGTTGTTCTCATGTCGAAGCTGAACAAGGTTCCAGAGGCAGTTTGCAAATGGAAGGAGGAAATACGCCATGATTTATTCTCTTCTTTCTGTTTTTTTAAAATTAATCATTTTATTGGGAGCTCTTACAGATATTATAACAATCCATAATTCAATTAGATCAAGCATAATTTTACAATTGCTCCCATCATCACTTTCAAAACATTTTCTTTCTTCTTGTATTCTTTGATCAGCTCCCCTTTATCCCTTCTCTCCACCAGCCTACCCCCCAGGAACCCTTGTTATTACATTATATATTATTATTATCATTTCCATGTCTTATAGCATCCAATGGATCCACTGACCTACAATTCTGTTATTGATTCCCCTGGAATGGGGTTATACAGTCATCGCTGCTATCAGCTCCTCCTTTCCCCCTCGCCCTCCTCATATCCTCAGGTAATCATAACTCCCATAACTGTTTCTGAAGGGCTATCTATCTTGGCTTTCATGCATCAAATGATCTTAATTATACAAATGAACATACCTAGGTTTAACATGATTAATGAGGTAAAAAAATAACCATAATAGTAAGGGGAAGATATATTAAAGAACTAAAGGATGGTTATGTGTTTCATCAGTGTTATGCCACACCCTGGAAATATCATCCCTTCCATGTGGCCCTTCTGTGAGGAACTGTCCAGTTCTCTTACAGGTGGGTATTGGGTCTCCACTTTGTCCACAGTCCCTCATGTAAATTTGATTTCTTGGTTTTGAACCTCTGATACCTCTTCCCATCAACACCTAATGATCACACAGGCTGGTACATTTCTTCCATGTGAGCGTTGTTGCTTCTGTTCTAGGTGGCCACATGTTTAACTTCAGACCTTATCTACTTAAGCACCCATTTTGTCCTCAGTGGTCGTGTTAGGAGGGTGAATACTCCATGATTTTAAATTATGAAAGGTACGTGCTAGAGCAGTATCCCCTCATCACATTTATCCAATGTGGATGCAGAGCAAATCATCAGAAAAGCCGGGCTGTATGAAGAAGAATGTAGCATCAGGATTGGAGAAAGTCTTATTAACACTTGTAGCATACAGATAACACAACCTTATTTGCTGAAAGTGAGGATGTGAAGCACTTGCTAATGAAGATCAATGGCTGCCGCTTTCAGTAACTAGTAATACTTAATGTGAAGAAAACCCTGATTCTCACAACTGGACCAAAAGGTAACATCATGATAAACAAAGAAAGATCGAAGTTGTCAAGGATTTCATCGTTTGGATCCATAATCAATATTCATAGAAGGAGTAGTCAAGAGATCAAATGATACTTGCATTGGGTAAATCTGACGCACAATACCTTTTTAAAATGTTGAGAAACAAGGATGTTACTTTTAGTACAATGGTGCACCTGACCCAAGTCATGGTACTTTAAATGGACTCATAGAAAGGTGATAGTTGTGCATTGAAAAAGAAAGGCCAGCCCATCTAGCTCAGAAGCAACAAAGCCTACACAGAAGAGCACGCCAGCCAGTGGGGCCACGAGGTGTCAAAGGGATCAGGTACGAAGCATCAAAGAACAAAAAATCATATCATTGAGAATGAGGGACACGGCGGAGTGGGGACTCAAAGCCCATTGGTAGGCAACTGGACACCCCATTATTGAAGGGTTGTGGGGAGGAGATGAACCAGGGTGCAGGGTAGCAGCGATGAAACATATAACTTTCCTCTAGTTCTTAAATGCTTCCTCCCCACCCCCCATACCCCACTATCATAATCCTAAATCTACCTTACAAATCTGGCTAGACAAGAGGATGTACACTGGTACAGATAGCAACTGGAAACACAAGGAATCCAGGACAGATGACCCCTTCAGGACCACTGGTGAGAGTGGTGATGCCTGGAGGGTGGAGGGAATGTGAGGTGGAAAGGGGGAACCAATTACAAGAATCTATGTATAACCTCCTCCCTGGGGGATGGACAACAGAGAAGTGGGTGAGGGGAGATGTCAGACAGTGTAAGATATGACAAAATAATAAAAAAATGTATTAATTATGAAGGGTTCACGATGGAGGAGGGAGTAGGAAGGGAGGGAAAAATGAGAAGCTGATATTAAGGACTCAAGTAGAAGGCAAATGTTTTGAGAATGATGATGGCAGCAAATGTACAAACGTGCTTGAAACAATGGATGTATGGATGGATTGTGATAAGAATTGGACGAGCCCCCAATAAAATGATTTTTTTAAAAAGAAAGAAAGGCCAAAGAATTAGTAGATTGGAATTACAGTGCTATTGAAGGATAATGGAAATACCATGGACCGTACCATCAGTCTTGAAGGAAGTACGGCTAGAATGCTCCTTAGAAGCAAAGATTATGAGGAATGGCCTCAAGTAATTCAGATATGTTTGCGGGGAGACCATTCCATGGAGAAGGTCATCACTTTTGGCAAAACAGAGGAGCAGACCAAGAGAGGAAGGTCCTCAGTGAGATGGATGGGCAGTCATGGCAACGATGGGCTTAAGCAGAGTCACCGTTGTGAGGCTGCTGCAGGACCAGGCAGGGTTTCATCTCTTGTACATAGTCAGGGTGCGTCAGAAATGACTCCACAGAACCTCGTTGCAACCGCTTTAATTTAAAAATCACATTACCCCTATTTGTTCCTTTTTGGAAAGTATGATATGGACATCACAAAGAAAAAACAGCAGACCGATATCATTGCTCACTTTCCGATGTGACTATTTAATGGATACAGGAAATGCTGGTTTGTACAGGTGTCATGCCATCTGTTTTAGGTTATTCACTCAAATTTATTTTCTACTTACTGTGACTGAGACTCCAGAGGGAACTTTGAAAGGGTATTGTTAGCCCCTGTATGTTCACATCGAAGCTTTAGACAAAGGAGGGAAGGGATGGGGAGAAACTGAGAACATTTCCTAATGCTATAGCAGCATAATGATTTATTTTGTTAACTGAAAACTTGGTTATATTTTAAAAATCCATCTATATTTAGGATAGGAATTTAATTTTATGAGGGGGCGGTACTTTAACAGTTACCTTTTTTTCCCTCCAATCTTTAAGCATCAATCATATATATTTATCATATTTCTGCCCAGGATTGGGAAAAACAAGTACAACCTCATGTAACTTTAAGGGTGAAAGCTCTTCATTTCCAATTCAAGGAAGAAGACAAAACAATTAATGTTTTACAAGCTAGGGTGCAGGGTTGTAAACAGCAAGATGTTTCTGGTGACAATCTTTCATTTTTCATTCAAATATACTATTTACTTTTAAAAGATGAATTTATTTTATTTCAAGAAAGAGCTAGTTTTTAAGAACTGTATTTCTTTAGCAGAAAAAACTTTTTCTTTTTTTCCTCAAGGAAAGAACTATCTGAATAAAAAAAAACACCCAGAGGAAAAGAGAACTTTAAAAAATAATTTATGCTATTGAACATTAAGCATAGACTGCATATTTTGCTACCCCTAAGGTTTAGCTATTGAACCTTGAAATTTTCAAATGCTGTTTTTAGTATAAAAGAAACAAAGTTTCCTAAACAGATTTAATCAAATAAAATCACAAAGTGCCCTACAGGATTTAAATTCTAAGCCCCCATGTTCACTGTTAATGCTATATCATCTTATTAGAAATGGATTTTAAGATAATATTATTTTTAACAATATCTGCTATTATTTTACTTCTTAGTTTATTGCCTAAGCTAATGTAATATATGTTTCTGGATAATCCTCTACACATTTAAAAAACATATTATTCACACTTGATGGAATTTAAAGTGCAAATGAACATACCTAAGAAAGAACACACATATATAGAAAGAAAAACATTGAAAGACAGGATACTGTTATGGAATAATCATAGTAAAATAATGAGGTTTTCAAAAGCTCATGCATAGAATATCTATTTTTAATTTACCTTATGCAAAAATTAAGGCCCTACTAAAATTAGAAGTTCTTACTAAGTACTCTGATGTTGAAGGTAATGTGTTAGTCATTATAAAAGGATCAAATAAAATAATAAAACAAAAAGTGACAAATAATCTATATTCAAAAAGAATATATATTTGATTATAAAATCAAGCCATAAATATATAAAATGAGATATATAAATAAATATAACTACATGAAATAGTTTTTAAAGTTTGCATGTAACTAACTACTAAATGAGGTTTTAGAACTTTAATGTATCAAATGAGTTATTTAGGGCACTGTGTAAACTTAGGTAGTGGAAACTACATTTAGAATAAAATAAGAGAAATGAAAAGATAACGTTTATCCAGTTCATACTTAGGGGAGCAGTTTAGTTAATTTATTCATTCTGTTTTATTGTGGCTGTTTTTAGTTTAGTTTTGGTTGTGTTGTTGTCTAGGGAGGTGATGTGAAAAGTCAATTCACATTTTTGAGGAATTTCAATGGAAGTATTAATTTCAACCCTGTTGTATACAATTATATACTTGTAAATATTTACATATCTCAATGGAAGAATTATCAATGAGTCAAATTAAATAATAATAAACAATTTAGATCCCTTTTTGTTCTGATTAATATTTTCAAAATATTACAAATCAAAATATTCTTATTTATTATATAAAATATAGACCATATAATTAAATGCATATGTATATAAAGTTAAAAAAAGTTAAGCAACAGAATTTTAACAGGGTAATTCAATAAGATACATGTTATGCTTTTCAAACATAAAAATACGAATCTTGAGAATCTTTAGGGAAGTTAAATAAATAGAAATCTGAAATACGATTTCCCAAATTGTGTACCTTCAATAACAATTAAAGAATAAAAAGTGATTTTGTGTGTCTGTCTCTTTTGTCAATTGCCAGTAATATTTTTTATAAACAAATTATATTTAAATGAAAGTATGCCCCTTTGGAGTTAAAAGAATGTATTCAAGATATAATGAAATATTAATATAGTGCTTTCAAAAATGCCTTACAGGTTGAAATTACAGTTGGCACACAAAAAAAATCATAGAACACTTACCTTAATTGTATAAAATTCAGTAAGTTCTCATACAGTTGGAAAATTATTATCAAAACCCGTATTTTTGTAAACATCTTCTTTGGAGATCTTTCTAGGAATAAAAAAAACATGACAGTCTGTCAGTATGCAATTCAAGAAATTAAGCAGTATTTTCATTTATGTTAATAAAATATAACAGCAATCAGTAACATACACCCAATCTCATTAGTATGAAGTCCAACAGTAAAGGGATATGATTCGATAAAGAGTAGAGCTGATGCAATGATGTGTGATAATGGAGGATAGTGCACTTCACAAGAATCTAATATAAAGGTACATAATTGTACAAGTTTTTACTAAAAGTGAGTGGTAGATATCAAGGGACCGATTTAAGTACAGACCCTAAAATACTTTAACAAATGTCTTCAAATGTGCAATGTTCAAAGCAGTAGTTGAAATGTCCTGTACATATTCTTTGTTGCTATTAGGCGGTATCGAGTTGGGTCTGACCCATTGCTATCTTCTGCACAACAGAACAAAACCCTGCCTGCCCCTGGGCTATCCTCACAAGTATTCCTCTGCCTCAACCTACTGATGCAGCCACTCTCTCAGCCCAGCTGGTCGAGGGTCTTCCTTTTTCCTTTTTTATGTCACTCCACTTTACCAAACATGTTGTCCTTCGTCAGCATGGTCTCTCCTGAAAATATACCCAAAGTAGGGAAGACCGAGTCATGACATGCTTGCCTCGGTGGAGCAATCTTGCCTTGCTTCTTTCAATACAGAGTTGCCATCCTTTTAGCTGTCCATGGTATGTTCTTTTCACATTCTTCTCCAGCACCACTATTTAGATGCATCAGTTTTCCTGCAGACTTCTTTATTCAATGTACAATATTCACATACATATGAGGCAATGGAAAAATACCATGACTTGGGTCAAGATCAACTTAGTCCTCAAAGTAACATCCTTGCTCTTAAATCCTGTACAGCAGTCTTGCATAGAAGATTTACCAGGACAGATAAATCCCTCAGGACCAATAATGAGAGTAGTGATACCAGGAGGGGAAGGGGAAGGTGGGGGGAGAAAGGGATAACCGATCACAAGGATCTACATATAATCCCCTCCCTGGGTGACAGACAACATAAAAGTGGGTAAAGGGAGATATCAGTCAGTGTAAGACTAGAAAAAAATAATTTATAAATTATCAAGGGTTCACGAGGGAGGGAGGAGAAAAAATGAGGATCTGATACCAAGGGCTCAAGTAGAAAGAAAATGTTCTGAAAATGATGATGGCAACAAATGTGTTTCACAAAATGGATGCATGTATGCATTGTGATAAGAGCTGTCTGAGCATCCAATATAATGATTTTTTTTAAAAGAAACAGCATGCAACTGTGAAGACAAAAATAATGACAATAAGCAATACAGTCAGACTAGAACCTAAACTATGCAAAATAGTTGGATGAAAATTTCTTTTTTTTTTTAGCTGATTTATATCTAATGAGACATTTCCTTAAATCCCTGCAAGTGATTTTTAATTAAAGTCCAATAATGTAATGTTAAAAGAAAGAAGATTTACCTAATGCACTACACTTTTTGATCTCTTGAATGCTGCTTCAATAAGAATTGAGTGTGGATCCTAGCAAGACAAAATCCTTGACAATTTCAAACTTTTTTCCATTTTTCATATTTCTGTCCATCTTCTCTTGAAGCTTCCTGAGAGGAGTACCAGCAGTAGAATCAGGAGTCATAGCCTGGGACAGAATGGTGGGGTGCTGGGCCACAGAACAAATCAACTGTGTGCCCTTGGGCAGGAGCATTGCTTGAAGGGTGAGGTCACTTCAAGTACTTAACCAGGGGTAGTTAGAATTAAATGTTATAGGGATGAGACTTATAGCTGAGTGCGGGGGACTTTGGACATTTATTAGCGGCACCAAAAAAGTTTTGTAACACAGGACAAGCTGTCATATGTCTGAGAAGTCAAGAACTTGTCTGTAGAAATGATTGAGAAGAGGTTGTCCTGATGGACAAACAGTGTCTTGAGCATTCTTTTATTTTAGTCTTAATATTTTTATTAATGATTTCTATAAATAATTTAAAAGATTTAATTTATTTTGTAATGTATTAGTAGTTGGGGATTAATATGTATATCATTCCATAGTTTAATCACATCAAGTAGAATTGTACAATTGCTACCGCAGTTTTCAACCTTCTTCCTGGATTCCTTGACATCGACTGCCCAGCCCCACTCCCGCACACCACTGTACGCCTTCCCCCGCCCCCTTCCACACACACTGAAACCCTTATTCTACTTGCTGACCCAATAGGTTCATCAATCCTGGATTTCATATACCAAAACACAGAATTTTTTGAGCATTTTGGATTCTGAATTGTAACTTGACAACTTCTCTAATAAACCTTATAATCATAAGTAGGATTTGCGAGCTCTGTGTGGCTTTGCAATGGGCTAACAAACACAGCTGAGGAGTGCAGAGAACTATGGGAAGGATGATTGGTGTGGAATGGGTAAAGAATGTTGGAGGGTGGAGGCATGCCTGGTCTCTGTTTCATAGGATGCAATCAGATTGTTGCTGATGGCAATTCTCCTCTTTTGCACTCTTGGAGATAAATGAGGTCAAATACAACCCTACAAGCAAAGGCACATCTTTGAAGAAAGGATAGTCTTTGAAATAAATGGCGTGGGAAAAACTGGACAACCTCATGCCAAAACTAATAATAATAATCTAAATATGCAGATGATATCTTTCAAGAAAAGATAACTCAAAATGTATCATGGAGCTAAATGTATAATGTGAATCTAAACAACTTCTAGAAAATCCAGAAGGAACCCTAGATAACCTTAGGGTTGGCAAAGACATTTAGATCTAATACCAGAACTGCCAGTAAAGATTTCATTCTAGGAAACCCAACTGGGAAATTCTCTTCTGTCAGATAGGATTTTTCTGAGTCAGAATCAACTCCATAGCATACAACACCAGAGCCCAAACCACTGACCTCACCAAATGATGGTGAGGATGTGAAGCAATAAGAACTCTCATTAATTGCTGGTGAAATTGCAAAATTCTGTGAGCATTCTGGGAGATATTTTGACAGTTTTTGATAAAGTTAAGCATAGGTTCACCATGTGATCAAGCAGTTACATTCCTAAATATTAACACAAATAAGTTGAAAGCTTGTATCTTCAGAAAAAACTGCATAATGATATTTATAGCAACTGTTCATATTTGCCAACATTTGGAAATAAATAACTCAATAGGTGAATATATAAACAAAATTTGGCATATCTATTCAATAGAGTATTATTAACCAAAGCAATTATTATCCAGTCACAAAGATTATGGAAAACCTTAAATACATATCATTAAGAGGGAGTGAGATAGTTTATTGTGTCAGCCTGGCTGATAAACACATGTGGGATTAACTGAAGGGCAGAGAGATAAATGGCTTGGTGAGCCTTGCCTTTCTTGTCTCTCACTCTGTGATCATCGGACCAGTGTGTGACTGCCTTGCTTGTTCTGTGCCTCAATTTAAAGG